>NC_048565.1:13641375-13796375 GCF_013265735.2 Oncorhynchus mykiss | reverse complement strand
ACTGTAAGGTCTACTACATCTGTTGTATTCAGCATTTCACTGTAAGGTCTACTACATCTGTTGTATTCAGCATTTCACTGTAACGTCTACTACACCTGTTGTATTCAGCCTTTCACTGTGAGGTCTACTACACCAGTTGTATTCAGTATTTCACTGTGAGGTCTACTACACCTGTTGTATTCTGCATTTCACAGTAATGTCTACTACACCTGTTGTATTCAGCATTTCACTGTAAGGTCTACTACACCTGTTGTATTCAGCATTTCACTGTAAGGTCTACTACATCTGTTGTATTCGGCACATGATACAAATACAATTTGATTTGTGTGTGTGTGTGTTAGCGCGCATGTGTGTATGTATGTGTGTGAAGCAACTCCTGTCCATATAAAAGCACCTTGAAGGCGTTCAGTTAGGACACCCAGACAGATCAGTACGGTGCAGCTGTCCATTACCTGCTGCTAGTATTTCACTGTGAAGACAACCACACACACACACACACACACACACACACACACACACACACATTTGCATTCGCTCTCTAAAAGACCTTAAGAACGCTGCCTGGTCTTCCTCTGTAATGCTATGCGTTACTCACAGATCAGTGGGGATATTGATTGGCTATATTGGATTGGCCACAAGGGACATGAATGTTGTACTACCACAGCCTTTAGCAGGACACTGCTTCCCTTACACTATCACTAACTATCTATCACTAACTACCACTAACTATCTACCACTAACTACCACTAACTATCTACCACTAACTACCACTAACTATCTACCACTAACTATCTACCTCTAACTACCACTAACTACCACTAACTATCTATCACTAACTACCACTAACTATCTACCACTAACTACCACTAACTACCTACCACTAACTATCTACTACTAACTACCACTAACTATCTACCACTAACTACCAATAACTATCTACCACTAACTATCTACCACTAACTATCTACCACTAACTATCTACCACTAACTACCACTAACTACCACTAACTATCTATCACTAACTATCTATCACTAACTACCACTAACTATCTACCACTAACTATCTATCACTAACTACCACTAACTATCTACCACTATCTACCACTAACTATCTATCACTAACTATCTATCACTAACTACCACTAACTATCTATCACTAACTATCTACCACTATCTACCACTAACTATCTATCACTAACTATCTACCACTAACTACCACTAACTAGCTACCACTAACTACCACTAACTACCACTAACTATCTACCACTAACTACCACTAACTATCTATCACTAACAAACTACCACTAATTATCTACCACTAACTAACTACCACTAATGATCTACCACTAACTATCTATCACTAACTATCTATCACTAACTATCTACCACTAACTATCTATCACTAACTATCTATCACTAACTATCTACCACTAACTACCACTAACTATCTATCACTAACTATCTATCACTAACTATCTACCACTAACTACCACTAACTATCTATCACTAACTATCTACCACTAACTATCTATCACTAACTATCTACCACTAACTACCACTAACTATCTATCACTAACTATCTACCACTAACTATCTATCACTATCTATCATTTAAACACCTCAATACACTTTATAGTTAAATAGAACAAAAATACACTAACAAATATAAATGTAAAATCCATATTTACTTATTTTTTATTTTTTACTTTTGATGAGCTAAAGTTGACTTTCAAAAAGCAGGAGGGGTTTAGATGGTTACTCTCTCTCCCTTTGGTTGGTTTGATATCACACACTCGTACACATACACATCGCCCAGAGCACACAGCTGTCGACACAGGGTGTTGGAATCCCCACCTTTCTCTCTCCCCTGGCCTGTGTATTATTTACTGTTCCAACCCCGGGGCTGTACGCCTGGTCTCTCTGTCTCTCTCTCTCTCTCTCTCTCTCTCTCTCTCTCTCTCTCTCTCTCTCTCTCTCTCTCTGTCTCTCTCTGTCTCTCTGTCTCTCTCTCTCTCTCTCTCTCTCTCTCTCTCTCTCTCGCTCTCTCTCTCTCTCTCTCTCTCTCTCTCTCATATCTATCGATCTGACTATACCAAACATTGGGAACACCTTCCTAATTTTGAATTACGCCCCCCGCCCCCAATTCATCGGGGCGTGGACTCTACAAGGTGTTGAAAGCATTCCACAGGGATGCTGGCCCATGTTGACTCCAATGCTTCCCATAGTTGTATGGATGTCCTTTGGGTGGTGGACCATTCTTGATGCACACGGGAAACTGTTGAGCGTGAAAATACCCAGCAGCTTTGCAGTTCTTGACACAAACCGGTGCACCTGGCACCTACTACCATACCCCGTTCAAAGGCACTTCAATATTTTGTCTTGCCCATTCACCCTCTGGATGGCCCACATACACAATCCATGTTTCAATTGTCTCAGGGCTTAAAAATCCTTCTTTAACCTGTCACCTCCCCTTCATCTACACTGACTGAAGTGGATTTAACAAGTAACATCAATAAGGGATCATAGCTTTCACCAGGTTTCACCTGGTCAGTCTATGGAAGGGAAAGGGGGATACCTAGTCAGTTGTACAGTTCCTCATTTAACTGAATCGGAGAGGTGTGGGGGGCTGCCTTAACATGGAAAGAGCAGGTGTTCATAATGTTTTGTAAACTCAGTGTATATCTATTTATCTCTCTCCATTTCTTGCTCTCTGCCTTTGTCTCCATCTCCCCACTTTCTCTGTCTCTAGTGCTCCCTCCTCTCTCTCTCTCTCTCTCTCTCTCTCTCTCTCTATCTCTCCCTCCCTCTTTCTCTGCTGTGAAAGTCCTACTCCCCACCACCACTTTTACTGGCCTGAATGTCTGGCTCTCACAGCACAACCTCAGCTGTCCCCTATTGACAATTATGGTGTGTGAGTGTGTGACAGAGAGCAGAGTATCTGTCTAGAGCCAGGTTGGAGCTAGAGAGAGTGTCTCGAATAAAAAACAGGGCTATAATCATCTCTAACCTCCCAAAAGAAGCCTGTGCTTTTACAGTTTTATGTCTCATTCAGGGAGCAAGGGAGAGGGGGGGGGGGGGGGGGTAGAGGGAGAGATAGATAGAGAGGAAGACCAAAAGGGAGGAGGATAAAGAAAGAGATTGAGAAAGGGAGAGGGAGAGAAACAGAGGATGACTGAAGTATGTAATGTGTGTGGTGGAGATCCTCACCAGTTTCTGTTCTGTCAGAACACTGAATGAAAACAATGTTGCTTTTCTTCACTTCCCTCAGCAAGGCGTGCACACATCCCCCCCCCCCCCCCCCCGGTAACTGGTGGCACACAAGGGTCACAAATGGCCATGTCCCGCCCGACCCTCCAGGTGCCCGCCCCACCCTCCCTGTGCCCGCTCCAGCCCCACAACGCATGGCATTGCTCATCCCAGACGCGCATCTGGTAGGCTTTCCTGTGGGCACTAGAACACACCTCAGTGTAATGGTTGGTGTTAAAGTGGGCCCCAGGCACCAGCTCCAACCAGCCTAGCAGAGCCCAGCCCGGCAGAGCCCAGCCCAGCAGAGCCCACAGAGCCCTGCCCAGCAGAGCCAAGCCCAGCCCAGCAGAGCGAAGTCCAGCCCACAGAGCCAAGCCCAGCCCAGCCGAGCCAAGCCCATCCCAGCAGAGCCAAGCCCAGCCCACAGATCCCAGCCCAGCCCAGCCCAGCCCAGCAGAGCCCAGCCTACAGAGCCCAGCCCACAGAGCCCAGCCCAGCCCAGCAGAGCCCAGCCCAGCAGAGCCCAGCCCACAGAGCCCAGCCCACAGAGCCCAGCCCACAGAGCCCAGCCCAGCCCACAGAGCCCAGCCCACAGAGCCCAGCCCAGCAGAGCCCAGCCCACAGAGCCCAGCCCAGCAGAGCCAAGCCCACAGAGCCCAGCCCAGCCCACAGAGCCCAGCCCACAGAGCCCAGCCCAGCAGAGCCCAGCCCAGCAGAGCCAAACCCACAGAGCCCAGCCCACAGAGCCCAGCCCACAGAGCCAAGCCCACAGATCCCAGCCCACAGAGCCCAGCTCAGCAGAGCACCACATGTCCTCAACAACAGCCCTCTGTCTTCTGGTTCACAACACACACTGCTAATAGAGTGAACGTGTCCCTATGCTAATAACTGTGTGTGGACATTCTAACTTTCTCTCTCTCTCCCTACCCCATCTCTCTTTCTGTCTTTCTCTCTCCATCGCTCTCTCTCTCTCTCTCACTACCCCATCTCTCTCTCTGCCCTCTGCTCTGATGCAGTATCTGCAGTCTAAATCACAGCTGTCAGCACCAGCCCACTGTGTGGTAACACTACCCCACTATCCACACACACACACATAACCCCCCCCCCCCACACACACACACAGACACAGTGTTTGGTCTGCAAGAGCTCTTCTCCTCAGTCTTATCGGGACAAGGGGAAGATGGAGGGAGTTAGTGAAGGAGGGATGAGAAGAAAAAGGAGTAGGTAGAGGTGGAGTGGATGAAAAGTTTGAGTAGACAAAGATGGTGGATGGGGAGAGAGAGGGGGGAGGGACGGAGGGAGAGAGAGGGGGGAGGGACGGAGGGAGAGAGAGGGGGGAGGGACGGAGGGAGAGAGAGGAAAGGAAGAGAGGGGGGAGGGAGAGCGAGAGAGGAAAGGAAGAGAGGAGAGAGAGGGGGAGGGAGGGAGGGACGGAGGGAGAGAGAGAGAGAGATCGAGAGAATGAGACAGAAAGTCCTAGAGTCAGTAACTTGTATTGATTAAAAACCTTCCAGTCTTCCCTGCCGCCGAGCAGCAGCGTGTCGACAGTAGAATTTCAACCAGTCAGGAGCTAGTCCTGCTCAGGCAGGCGACAGACCGGCTAGCAACCTGCAGGAGCACACCCACTGACACACACACACAGTACAGTCACACACACCCACAGTACAGACACCCACACACCCACAGTACAGGCACACACCCATAGTACAGATATACACACACAGTACAGACACACACACACACAGTACAGACACACACACACTCACACACACACACACACACACACACACACACACACACACACACACACACACACACACACACACACACACACACACACACACACAGTACAGACATACACACAACACACAGATACAATAGACACATACGGCACACCCACAGTACAGACACACACACACCCATAGTACAGACACACACACCCACAGTACAGACATACACACAACACACAGATACAATAGACACATACGGCACACCCACAGTACAGACACACACACACACACACACACACACACACACAGTACAGACACACAAACAACACACAGATACAATAGACACATACGGCACACCCACAGTACAGACACACACACACACACACACACAGAGTACAGACACACACACACCCACAGTACAGACACACACACACACAGTACAGACACACAAACAACACACAGATACAATAGACACATACGGCACACCCACAGTACAGACACACACACACACACACACACACACAGTACAGACACACACACACCCACAGTACAGACACACACACACACACACACAGTACAGACACACAAACAACACACAGATACAATAGACACATACGGCACACCCACAGTACAGACACACACACACACACACACACAGTACAGACACACAAACAACACACAGATACAATAGACACATACGGCACACCCACAGTACAGACGCACACACACACACACACACAGTACAGACACACACACACACACACACAGTACAGACACACAAACAACACACAGATACAATAGACACATACGGCACACCCACAGTACAGACGCACACACACACACACACACACAGTACAGACACACACACACACACACACAGTACAGACACACAAACAACACACAGATACAATAGACACATACGGCACACCCACAGTACAGACACACACACACACACACACAGTACAGACACACACACACTCACAGTACAGACACACAAACAACACACAGATACAATAGACACATACGGCACACCCACAGTACAGACACACACACACACACACACACACACACAGTACAGACACACACACACCCACAGCACACACAAACAATACCTTTATTTGAAACGCTTTAGCTTTGGGTCCCCTCTAGTCTCATGACTTAGTTTGGTGATTATATACCATATTTGTCATTGTGTCTTTATGTTGAAGTGTGTTTCATTGTAAGTAGAGCAGAAGGGAGAGACAGCAGTCTGTTATTTACTTCCAGCAGGTAGAGACAAAGTTGGTTTCCATGTGTGCATTTGTTTCAGAGTGCGTGCGTGTATGTGTGTGTCGCAAGAGGGCCTGGCGGAGTGTGTGTGTGTGTGTGTGTTGGAAGAGGGGCTGGCGGAGTGTGTGTGTGTGTGTGTTGGAAGAGGGGCTGGCGGAGTGTGTGTGTGTCAGAAGAGGGGCTGGCGGCGTGTGTTTGTGTGTGTATGTGTGTGTGTGTGTGTGTGTGTTGGAAGAGGGGCTGGCGGAGTGTGTGTGTGTCAGAAGAGGGGCTGGCGGAGTGTGTGTGTGTCAGAAGAGGGGCTGGCGGCATGTGTTTGTGTGTGTATGTGTGTGTGTGTGTGTGTGTGTTGGAAGAGGGGCTGGCGGAGTGTGTGTGTCTCGGAAGAGGGGCTGGCGGAGTGTGTGTGTGTCAGAAGAGGGGCTGGCGGAGTGTGTTTGTGTGTGTATGTGTGTGTGAGCTCCCTCTGAATCAATAGCGATGTATTTGTGTCTGCGGCAGCGGCTGTGTGCTCCAACTTCACAGAACAGTGACAAGAGAGAACAGAGAAGGAGAAAGAGAGGGAGAAAGAGGGATACACAGGAAGGCAACCTGGGTCTTCCTAATGGTAGTCACGTCGACGTCTGTCTGGTTGTCACGGGCAACCAGACATGACGTAACACGGGGATGAACTTGAACTTGGGGCAGGGATGAGGGATGTTGAGATGGGAGGAAGGAGGAGAGAAACGGAGAGAAGAGAAGGAGGGGCGCTTGCTCAATTGCTGAAAACGTGAACAATGGAGTGAAGGATTACGGAGGGCCAGCCAGCTAACCTGAAGAACCACCTCCCCCTCCCCCTCTGTCTGTCTGTCTGTCTGTCTGTCTGTCTGTCTGTCTCGCTCTGTCTCTCAGTCTCTCAGTCTCTCAGTCTGTCTGTCTGTCTGTCTGTCTGTCTGTCTGTCTGTCTGTCTGTCTGTCTTTCTCTTTTTTTCCTCTCTCTCTCCCTTTCTCTCTCCCCCTCACTTTGTTCAGAGCTTAAACACAGTAAAGCATGGCAGAAGTTGTTCAGAAGGCACACAGTGACCGGCTGGATAGAGGGTATAGGAACACCCTTGCCTAGCAACTAGGTACTCAGTAGAGAGGGAGTGAGACAGAGATGGAAAGGAAATGGAAAGGTAGAGCACCGACTTGAGGCAAAGGAACTGATCTATTGTCTGCTTAAATTAACTTTATCTCAACTGTCTTCTGTCTCCCTTCATCCCTCTCTCTGTTCTGCAGTGGTACCTGGGCTAGGGACTCCAGACCCCCTAGCAGCCCGCTGGACAGATCGCTGGAAAGCCCACTGGACAGATCGCTGGACAGCCCGCTGGACAGATCGCTGGACCCCCTACTTTCTCCCCTGAGTGTGACCTAACCTGAAACCCTGCAAACGTGCTCACCTGTTTGACAGAGAGAAGCCCAACCCCTCAAATCTGTCACTGCATGGCTACAACAGACCACCCCGCCCTCTCCCATCCCCCAAAAACAAGAGCAGAGCTACTGACTGCTTACACACGTACATACTATATATCTATACAGCCCATATATACCCTCATTCATATGGTTCATATGTCTATATTCATATATAGTACCAGTCCCCCCAGCTGTCTATTGGATGTGCTAGCTGGAGTTCCAAGAAAGAGCTAGCGTATGTTTCCTGGTACACGTTGTGTTTGTTTATTTTTGTATTTCTTCTCGTCGTCCCCACTTTGCCGCAGAGGGGGAGACATCACCTGACTAAATAAAAGAGCTTCCCTCAACCCTTCGTTGCCGTAGCCGACCTGTGGAGAAGGTCCGGCACAGAGACCTAAGAGTCCCGTGTACATGTGTGTATAAAGCTCTGCTGGCGTCACATGTCCCGAAACGAGAGGAAGATCAGAGCTCTTGTTCCTTTTGTTCTATGGTTGTTACCGGACTCTGTTTTCGGTTCAGTGGCTCACGGAGGTAGAGGTTTTAGCTGGGTCAGATACCAACCAGTTAATACCTCTCAGTCTCCCCACCCTACCCCAAACCAGACCTACCCAGCACCCACCCTGAGGAGGGACACTCCCCCACAGCCAAGAGTCTGAAGGTCTGAAGGTCTTCACCCCACCACGGGGCTTTTCCAGGGACATCAGTGCAGCTGAAAGACCATGCAGAGGAGAACAACCAACACTATGAACTCACAGGGGACCAGAGAGGGGATGGGGTATTCATGTTTAATATCGGTCAATCAGGTGACATATTGAAACTGGTTTAAAGCCTGCAGCAAGAAGAGAAGTATTTCAATGAGAAGCTTGTGAGAAAACCTCTGACTGGGAGGCTTGTTCATGTTACATTTTTGTATAGAGGTCATTTCAGTTCAAACTAACGGTTTTACAATGCTATACAATGCAAAAGGGCGAAGGTCTATAATTCTACAAACTGACTGGAGACATCTATGACTATCGTGAACAGTGGAATATTGAATTGAGGACAGTGCAATTTCGTTGGATAGTGGTTGGATAATTAAATATCTTTGTAGGATATGTCGTTAAAATAGTTGAAAATCATATATTTTTCTTCCTCGTCCATTCACACCTCTAAAATATCGGGGTACAAAAAAAAGTCAACTAGCACGATGGTCTGGTGAGAAAATAACAGATGTATTGAGCTTTTGTTGTCTTTTATTTGTTTGTTTGTTCATCTTGTAAATTTGCTAGTATCGTAGAATGTAAAAAATGTAAATCCCTTTTAGAAATATTGTCATTTTAAACTTGTAGCTAAGAATCTAGTCTGCTATTAATTTTTAAAAAGCAAAGTGATTAACTTATTTTAAGAAAGCACTTGATTTTAAAAGAAATAAGTAGTAGTTGAAATTTCTCATGACGCAAAATCAAGAACATACAATGTGAGCAAATATCGAAAACATAAATCTCCACTTTACCGCGCATCCAAGTTCTGGTTCGCCTGTTTGATTGGCTAGGCCTTCTCTAAGCCTTGTCCAATCAGAAGCACTTGTTCCTGCAGTTGGTTTATGGGCTGGGAGTCTAATCAGAGGATTGTAGTTGAGTGAGAAAGAGTGACCATTTGTGTTGAAAACACATTGATATCTACATCAAGGCAAGATTGCAACCAGACGGCGAAGCTTTTCAGTTGCTTCGCATGCAATTTACCACTTATTGAAGTTTTGTTTTTCTTTACTATACTATATATATATATATATATATATATATATATATATATATATATATATATATATATACACATTGTTAAGACTGACTCATCCACCCTCGATCAAAACTGAATAAAAGTATTAAAAATGTTGTTTTTTTATCTGCATGTTGTAGTGTTAGTGACAAACCTTTACATAGATTAGAGTTAGTGAATAAAGACACAGTATCCTAATCCCAACATCAGGCACTTGCCAATAGACTCTATCTGTTTGGCCCTTCGAGAGGCTTTTTTTACTGCTGGCCTTCACAATCAACCAGCTTGAACGTCTTTCAGACTCTTCTTCGCTTCTCATCATTTCTGAATCGTTTTTCCTCTTTCGTTCCCTCTTGAAATGATCAACAACAAAAAAACTCTAATCTTAAAGTATATATTTAGTTCGTATGTTCTCTAATTGCACGAAACAATTGTTCCTCATAAATGTGCCTTGAGCGATGGTCTAGTCCCGAGCTGTTGCACAATGTTCCAATGTGGAGAGTTGATCTTGTTTCTTATTTGTTTTCATCCCCCACCTCCCATTGTGGTGAAACTGAATCAGCGTTGTTATACTGATAAGAAACATGAATGATGAAATGGAAGACATCTCAGGCCTGTACGACAGCACACTATGATGCACCATGGAGGTGCTGTGTGTGTAGAAGACCTGAAACACTATATCTGTCTTGTACTACTGTTTAACTAGGCCAGCGTCAATCACCCCGACATGGCCCCCTTTTTACTCATTCCGTAAGTAGGAATAGACCTCTTTATATCTTGAAGATAGTTTAGTTAACCCCCCAGTCATCGACCCTTAACCCTTCTTTGTGTTGAGAATACTAATCTATAGATATTTATGGATGTTGCTGAAATTTCTAAATGGAAACTTCTTTTGGCTTTGGAGTTTTCCTTTTTTTAATATTTCTTTTATTCAGAAATGAATAAAGAGAAAAGAATATGCAATAGCTGCTTGCACTCATGTAGACAGTCATTTAGTCATTTGTTTGTGATGTTTATTTTTTATTTTTTACCACAGTTAGGTTGCACTTGACTGGCTACATGGTTGGTGGTCGGTCCCTTAGGCAGACCCACTCCTGGAGAACAAAGGGCTCGCAAAGCCCAGTCAGCCTCGCTCGGGTATTCTACTGTCTTTGTTTTCAACACTAACAAGTCGACCGCAAAATATATTAGGGTTCTCCTTTTTTTGGAGCGGTGGTGGTGGGGGGGGGGGGGGGGGGGGGGGGGGGGGGTGGTTCACAAGCAAGTCTTAAACAAGTCAAACTTCCTCTCCATCACAAAATCCACATTTGACAGACAAAAAAATATGACGTCCAACAAATAAAATGCCACTTTCTATTTCCTCCATTTCAACAGACTTCCAGACGTAGATTCATTGTTTACCTGTTGATCTGTCTATTACATTTATCAGTTAAACAAGTCAATTAAATGTTTTTTGGGGGAAGCCTTCGTGATGGTTTAGTAGTAAGACTTCGTGGGTTGTGTTTGTCCTTTAGTGTGACAGTTTTTATCTTTGTCCTTGCCTACCCTTTAGCGATGAGTTGGGCATTACTTTCCTAATTATCTGCACTAAATGTGAAACAAATGACAATAGTGAGAATTATTGAAAAGAAACGGCTTCCACGGCTTAAAAGCGAAGGGAAAAAACAATTGCACGGACATTTTTTTGTCACAAAAACTTGTTGTGAACAGCCTAGCATCTAATCAGCAAGATTTGGCTGTGTGTGTGTGTAAGATACGACAAAATTACACCCTTTTTAAAGACAGAAATACTAAGCAATAGTTTGGGCAGTCTGTTTTTGTTCTTGTGTTGTGTGTAATTTAGTTCTGGGTATAGAAGTGGGGAGAAGAGTTGATGATGACAAAGGAACACCTAAAAAAGACAAGGAAGCGATGGAGCAGGCAGGGCTGAAAGCCCTGACTGTGGGAGACGTGGTGTGTGTATGTTGTATAGTTTTATTAATTACATTGATTTTAAAGCTGCCCTATTTTATAATGCAGGACTTTTGTAACATTGATTAAATGAGGAGAAAAACTAGTGTTGTGAATGTTCTGATTGTTTGTATTAAGGCCACAGTAATAGAATGAGGTTTGTTTGTTCTCTGGGAACTGGATTTAAGTTGAAAACTTTCCCGTTTTCCTTTTTTTTGTTTTTTAAAAATGTATTTAAGGACTTTCTCTTCTTTTGATGGTACAGCATATTCCTATACTTAAAAAGTACAGGGTATTGAGGTGAAAAGCCCATTGTACATGGATGTTACAGTATACTGTATGTTTTGAAGGTTATTGGTTGCATCAGTGTTGATGAAGGTAAATTTAGGTAATTTTAAGGAAATTGGTAAGAAAATATAGCGTTTTTTTATGCATAATTTTTTTTTAGTTTAGGCAGAAGACAATGACATAGACAAAGGATGCCCCTATTATAAATGCATCCAGGCATCTTTTTTTATGTTCACCATTCCATGCAGGAAAATAAACAGCTTGATATGCAACATGATTCTTTTCCTTTTTCACATATTTATTTCCCTCTCAACCCTTTTTATTGATTTATTTGACTAGGCAAGTCAGCTAAGAACAAACTCGTATTGACAATGACGTTCTCCCGGGGAACAGTGGGTTAACTGCCTTGTTCAGGGGCAGAACAACATATTTTTACCTTGTCAGCTTGGGGATTCGATCTAGCAATGTTTCGGTTACTGGCCCAACGCTCTAACCACTAGGCTACCTGCCACCCCACTTCATCACCAAATAGTCCTCATAAACCGTGGGTCCTCTCACACCACTTTCCATTGACACACTCACTTGCTGTTCTTCATTGCATTTGCAAAACACGGTTACCGCCAACAAACACACGCCGCTTGCCTAGATAGGGGTGAGTTAAAAAAATAAGTATTGTACAAGTTTCCTGAAACTTTGTAACAGGAGCTGCATGGGAAGGTGTGTGCAATAACCTGTACACAACTTATCTGCAGTCACCGTTTGCTCCCTCAAACTGGGAACCTCAAAGATTTTGATGTTTAACTGAATCGGCAAGCTTTAATTCACATTTTGTGCTAATAGAGACATTTTTGGAATATCACCTCAAGAAATTAGAGTTTACAATTTAACACTACTGACATTTTCAGTTGTACTACTTGTCTTCCATCTCCTCAGGTAACCATATCCTAACCATATCCTAACCATATCCTAACCATATCCTAACCATATCCTAACCATATCCTAACCACTCACCACCAACATATACACATTTAACTCACTCAAGATGGCCTGGCCTTTCCCTTCACCCACATCTTCTCTTGGGCTTCTTATTCTCAACATTTTGCCAAACACCCTTTGGAGTGTCTCTGGAACCGAGTTGAGCTGTAATGCTGAAACACATAACTGGGGAATACCGTAACGTACAGCAGAGGGTGGAGAGACAATACACGGTTGGCGATACCACACCTGAGTGGTAGCCCTGTGTATGAACAACCGTATCAGGTCTCCTTTAGAAGCCCACAGACTCCAATAGTAAAGACCACTAAGTAGTCCTAGGAGAATACAATGCCATCTGACAGAGCAAAAGGACCCAACAGAAAGAGTCATTCCCCAAAATGAAGGATCTGGCTTTTAATTGATCCCTTAGTCTCTTGATGAAGCTCTCCTGTAACAACCCTGTGTAGTGACCTTGTAGTCTCGTTGGAGAAGTATACACTAGGTAGTCCTGGAGAAATAGAGGGGACACCGAACGGTTCATATTGACGAGCTGTTCAGCCTACAAGAAGAGCTTTCACACCATCCCTTTCCCATCCAGTCAGTTAGGCTATTTTATTTAACCTTTTCTTAACTAGGCAAGTCAGTTAAGAACAAATTCTTACCTTACAATGACGGCCTACCCCGGCCAAACCCTCCCCTAACCCGGCCGATGCTGGGCCAATTGTGTGCCGCCCTATTGGACTCCCGACCACGGCCGGTTGTGATACGGCCTGGGATCGAACCAGGGTCTATAGTGACGCCTCTAGCACTGCGATGCAATGCCTTAGACAGCCCAGCCACTCTGTTTCATCCCCGTGAAACGATATCTATTTTGACCACCGTCTGAGGAATTCTGCCCGTAGATCAGGAAACAGGGTTAAATAACGGCCAGGCTTTGCGAACGCACATCAAAGGCCTTTCTTGTCTTTCGTCTGTCCAAATTGTCGTGGGCGTTGTTGATGTAGTGATTTTCCATTTGTAGAGTCATTGGTTTAGGGCTGAAGAATCCTAATACAATGTTCCATGCTGCAACTAAAGAAACAACATGTAATACTTTTCAATCCATTTAGACACCTAAATCTGTGAAATATACCAATGGGTGTAATACATAGGCAGAATGGCATTCGCTAACGGTGTGGCAATCGTGCAAGACATGGGAAGAGCTTCAATGAACCCTGAGACACTTCTGTCCAAAGACACATGATACTGTACCAACTGAGCTCTTTTCTCCCTGGCATTGAACCCAGATGGAAAAGTTGTCATTTTACACATACGGAAAAATTTAACAATACGGCCCGAGGAGGTGAGGTATACGGCCACTATTCCACGGCTAAAGGCTGTTCTTATACACGATGCAAAGCGGAGAGCCTGGATACAGCCCTTAGCAGTGGTATATTGACCATATACCACAACCCCCCGAGGTGTCTAATTGCTATTAGAGCAGTAAAAATGTATGTTGTGTCATACCCATGGTATACCATATACCATGGCTTTCAGCCAATCAGCATTCAGGGCTCGAACCACCCGATTTATATTTTAGTTTAGGGGTTGATCATATTTAGAAAATGAAGTAAACATTCTTCACATTGTTGTCTGTGTATAGAACCAAATTCATTGCAAAACAATAGGGAGGTACAGTATGTTACATTTTCATTGAAGGGATAACAGAAAGTCATTTCATGCGAAGGGAGTTAACATGGAAGCTGTTCCATAGCTCTCCACTCTAATAAATAAATAGTGTCAATAATCCTTTGCAAAGATATTTATTTATCCTCTTGAAAACCCATTACATGGTGCTAAGTAGTAAACAAAGCCGCTGAAGGACAGTGAAATGATCAAATGAGACAAATTGAACTTATTATCCTGCTTTCTGACAACGTATAAGCCTAGCAGTTTAATCTGCATGGCAACTATGCACTGATTAAATATATATCCACATAGTGTATATACACATATTATCCATGTATATGTGTGTATATTTCAAATGGAGATCTTTGGTATCTACTTTGCCTTCTTTTATGACAAATTGTTTTCTTTTCGAGATCCCAGCTTAAAGATCAAACATGAACATCTAGAAGAAACCAGCATATGACATGATATATGAAGAAGATGTAGTGCCTGTGAACTGTATTATATTGCTCTACTGAATATGATAATTGTTTGTAATTGTTTAAATCTCTGAACACCAGTAGCCTTTGCTGTCTGTCAGACCCCTCTGATTATAGCTCATGTACAATAACCTTAGAGATCGCCTAGTAAGCTGTTTAGAATGTATCTACAAAAAGTAATTTTATGTTTGTTTATTATTTTATCCATCCCATCACTTATACTCCTTTTACCCCTTCTCTTATCTCCCTAAACCTCAAATGTTTTCTTTATTTCTACCATCCTGACTCCATCTTCATCCGACTTTTGAGTTATCAAGGTTTTTGGAGGGTATCTGGCTGCCATGAGAAGTATCTTCATGTTCATGTCAGTGTTTTTGTTGCACTCCTTCCAATCAACCTCATTGACTTTAGGCGGTGATGGTACCATGATGACTAGGCTAGGTGTTCAGTGGAGCCAGCTAGCTAAGATCCCCCCCCCCCTCCCCTCCCCTCCCGCACTCCTTAGACAATCTGCACCGACTGACCATCAGGACTAAGCTCTCTCTCTCTACTGGGGGGGACACAGAACTCCAGAACTCCCTACTCTTCTCAAGTACAGGAGTACCATTGATGAGAACCATGAGAAGCACTGCAGCTCCAGCGTGAATCTCCCTCACACGCCCTTTGTTAAGGGGGAGGAATCAATGGCTGCAGTCATTTCTGCTCCGTTCAGCACTATTGAGGACAGAATCCCTCATTGAGCCGCCGAGAGGCCCGAAGGTGGGCTTTCTGAGAGGCCTGCTCTTAGGGAAGCACTTCAAAAGAGAGGCAAATCAGTGCGAAGGTGGATGGGAAAGTTCCAGAAAGACAGCTATGCACACCTAAGAGACTCTCGGTTAAACAATGCTAATCCCCAATCCTGTTAGCTCAATTGGCTCACCCAGGGATAGACTTCCCAACATCTTAACTCCCTATGTTCCAAACTGGTCAGCTGGTCAACGTGGGAAGCAGCCCTCTTTGAAACCAACATTTAAGCAGTAGGCTATTTCAATCTGACGTCACTTTCCTTCATATTACAAGTGGACTTTAGTAGACTAGTCTTGAACCTTTTTACATCAAACCAGGAGTGGAACTATTGTAGACACCTGTTCATATGGTGCGTTAGGGAATACCGCAACTTCCCCCAGCCTTGAGTCTCAAATCTCCACCATGGTCAAACTAACGAAGACAATCTTGACAAAGGTCAGCTTGAGTGAACCTGAGTGACAGAGGGAGGAGATCAATGAACTCCTGGTGCAGTCTGAGTCCCACATCCTTATCACAAAGGCTTCATATCCCAGCATCCACGTCACCAAGACTTCATATCCCAGCATCCACGTCACCAAGACTTCATATCCCAGCATCCCCGTCACTGCCTCCGCGAGTCCTCACAAACCACCATTCCATTCGGTCCTCATAAATCACAATCAAACATTTTAGTATTCAACAGATAAGTGAAACTGACTAATACCTTGTGCCTCTACTATACTTTTATGGAACAGAACAGTGAACCATTGAGCACCTATTGTTTGTTGGATGTTACTAGCGCCATTGTTTGTTGACTGCCATTGTATCTTCTGTTATGATGTGAGTTGTTGTTACCTGTCGGTTGTCCGAACACCTTGTGTGACCGTTGTTTTTTTTCCATTTTCCTTTTTACTGTTGTTTTTTTATTACTGGTGTAAAATCATCCTTCTCATTTCCATTAGTGAAACCATCATGTCCACGCAGAATCAATTACTGGAATCAAGACATGCATTTCCTATGCAACAACAACAACAAATATCTAAATAAAGTCGCTAATGCTGTATTTCAGTGGCCTTGTTACTTATTTCACAAATGCAAGTGTTTGTATGGTTGTCACCACATTTGTGTTTGTGTGAAACTGCTACTGTTTACTCACTGAAATACTGAAGGGATGGAAAGATACAACAAATGGACCAAAAAAAGGCTGAAATGTGTTCAGTAATGAAAGGTCATTGAAACATAAACAGTATAAATCACATCTAACTTTTTATATACATTCTCAGAACTTAATTGACTTACTTTCCAACCTGGCGTTTTGGGGCAGCATTAAAACGCCTTTGTGGCTCATCTCAGCACTTAGTGGTTTGGCAGGTAACCTAGCGGTTAAGAGCGTTGGGACAGCTACCGAAAGGGTGTTGGTTCGAATCCCCAAGCCGACTAGGTGAAAAATCTGTCAATGTGCCCTTGAACAAGGCACTTAACTCTAATTGCTCCTCCTGTAAGTTGCTCTGGATAAGAGCATCTGCTAAGTGGACAAAATGAGTGCTGACGCCAGCTGTCTGAGGGGAGATTACACCTGCGCTCTGTTGAACACTGCATGGCTGCTTCACACTAGTTCTCTCATGCCTCATTTGAGACAGGTGTTTCTTGGCTCAATCTCACTCTGGTGATTAACCAAGAAAGAGTTGAACATGGGCATAGTGATGGCATGAACTCCTTGACACACCCCTACTATAAATCCCTTACAGTGCCCTTTTCCCCACATCGGTAAACCACTCCAATAGAAATAGATGTCCGGTACGGTGAGGTAAGGCACTCAGTATTGGAAGACAACCGTGAAGAAATCCATTGACACACAAGTAAATGATTATACAACATTACTAGCCAATGTTGAACGGCTTGTTTTATCACAGGGCTTAAAGACTGTATAAAAGAGGGGCCCCAAACAGTAGACATCACTGGACACGCCTGTCATCCCCAAACAGTAGACATCACTGGACACGCCTGTCATCCCCAAACAGTAGACATCACTGGACACGCCTGTCATCCCCAAACAGTAGACATCACTGGACACGCCTGTCATCCCCAAACAGTAGACATCACTGGACACGCCTGTCATCCCCAAACAGTAGACATCACTGGACATGCCTGTCATCCCCAAACAGTAGACATCACTGGACACGCCTGTCATCCCCAAACAGTAGACATCACTGGACACGCCTGTCATCCACAAACAGTAGACATCACTGGACACGCCTGTCATCCCCAAACAGTAGACATCACTGGACACGCCTGTCATCCCCAAACAGTAGACATCACTGGACACGCCTGTCATCCCCAAACAGTAGACATGACTGGACACGCCTGTCATCCCCAAACAGTAGACATCACTGGACACGCCTGTCATCCCCAAACAGTAGACATCACTGGACACAATTATAACAGATAATTGGAACGGGAACGTCGCTCCACCAAACTGGGAGTCTTCCGACTAGCTTGGAAAGACAGTACCGTGCAGTATCGAAGAGCCCTCACTGCTGCTCGATCATCCTATTTTTCCAACTTAATTGAGGAGAATAAGAACAATTATTTTTGATACTGTCGCAAAGCTAACTAAAACGCATTCCCCAAGAGAGAATGGCTTTCACTTCAGCAGTGATAAATTCATGAACTTCTTTGACGAAAAGATCATGATCATTAGAAGCAAATTACGGACTTCTCTATAAATCTGCGTTTTTCTCCTAAGCTCAGTTGTCCTGAGTCTGCACAACTCTGCCAGGACCTAGGATCAAGGGAGACACTCAAGTTTTTTAATCCTATATCTATTGATACATTCATGAAAATAGTAATGGCCTCTAAACCTTCAAGCTGCATACTGGACCCTATTCCAACTAAACTACTGAAAGAGCTGCTTCCTGTGCTTGGCCCTCCTATGTTGAACATAATGAACATAATAAAAGTGGCAGTAATAAAGAATCTCTTGAAAAAGCCAAACCTTGACCCAGAAAATATTTTTAAAACTATCGGCCTATATCGAATTTCCATTCCTCTCAAAAATGTTAGAAAAAGATGTTGCGCAGCAAATCACTGCCTCCCTGAAGACAAACAATGTATACAAAACGCTTCAGTCTGGTTTTAGACCCCATCATAGCACTGAGACTGCACTTTTAGAGAGATTGGAAACCTAAATCTACACGGACAAGTTCTGGCCTGGTTTAGATCTTGTCTGTCGGAAAGATATTAGTTTGTCTCTGTGGATTGTTTGTCCTCTGACAAATCAACTGTAAGTTGTGGTGTTCCTCAAGGTTCCGTGTTAGGATAAATATTGTTTTCACTATATATTTTACCTCTTGGTGATGTCATTCAGGAACATAATGTTGACTTTCACTGCTATGCAGACACAACTGTACATTTCTGATACACAGGTGTACATTTCGATGAAAGATGGTGAAGCCCAAAAATTGCCCTCCCTGGAAGCCTGTGTTTCAGACATAAGGAACTGGATGGCTGCAAATGTTCTACTTTTAAACTCAGACAAAACAGAGATGCTATTTCTAGGTCCCAAGAAGCAAAGGGATCTGCTGTTGGATCTGACAATTAATCTTGATGGTTGTACAGTCGTCTCAAATAAAACTGTGAAGGACCTCGGCGTTACTCTGGACCCTGATCTCTCTTTTGACAAATATAGCAAGACTGTTTCAAGGACACCTTTTTTCCACATACGTAACATTGCAAAAATCTGAAACTTTCTGTCCAAAAATACTGCAGAAAAATTAATCCATGCTTTTGTTACTTCTAGATTAGACTACTGCAATGCTCTACTTTCCGGCTACTCGGATAAAGCACTAAATAAACTTCGGCTGCTGGAATCTTGACTAGAACCAAAAAATGTGATCATATAACTCCAGTGCTAGCCTCTCTACATTGGCTTCCTATTAAGGCTAGGGCTGATTTCAAGGTTTTACTGCTAACCTAAAAACCATAACATGGGCTTGCTCCTACCTATCTCTCCAATTTGCTCCTGCCGTACATACCTACACGTACGCTACGGTCACAAGACGCAGGCCTTCTTACTGTCCCTAGAATTTCTAAGCAAAGAGCTGGAGGCAGGGCTTTTTCCTATAAAGTTAAATTTTTATGGAATGGTCTGCCTATCCATGTGAAAGACGTAGACTCGGTCTCAACCTTTAAGTCTTTACTGAAGACACATCTCTCCTATGATTGAGTGCAGTCTGGCCTAGTGGTGTGAAAGGGAACGGAAAGGCACTGGAGCAACGAACCGCCCTTGCTGTCTCTGCCTGGCCAGTTCCCCTCTCTCCACTGGGATTATCTGCCTCTAACCCTATTACAGGGGCTGAGTCACTGGCTTACTGGTGCTCTTCCATCCCGTCCCTAGGAGGGGTTGAGTCACTGACGTGATCTTCCTGTCTGGGTTTGGTGCCCCCCTCGGGTTCGTGCCGTGGGGGCTATACTCAGCCTTGTCTCAGTTGGTGGTTTGAAGATATCAGTGGTGTGGGGGCTGTGCTTTGGCAAAGTGGGTGGGGTTATATCCTGCCTAGTTGGCCCTGTCTGGGGGTATCGTTGGACAGGGCCACAGTGTCTCCTGACCCCTCCTGTCTCCACCTATTTATTTATGCTGTCGGGGGCTAGGTTCAGTCTGTTATGTCTGGAGTATTTCTCCTGTCTCATCTGGTGTCCTGTGTGAATTTAAGTATGCTCCCTCTAATTCTCTCTCCCTCCCCATCTGGAGGACCTGAACCCTAGGACCATGCCTCAGGACTACCTGGCATGATGTCTCCTTGCTGTCCCCAGTCCACCTGGCCGTATTGCTGCTCCAGTTTCAACTGTTCTGCCTGCGGCTATGGAACCCTGACCTGTTCACCGGACGTGCTACCTGTCCCAGACCTGCTGTTGTCAACTTTCTGGAGACAGCAGGAGCGGTAGAGATACTCTGAATGATCGGCTCTGAAAATCCAACTGACATTTACTCCTGAGGTGCTGACCTGTTGCGCCCTCTACAACCACTGTGATTATTGTTATTTGACCATGCTGGTCATCTATGAACGTTTGAACATCTTGGCCATGTACTGTTATAATCTCAACCCGGCACAGCCAGAAGAGGACTGGCCACCCCTCAGAGCCTCGTTCCTCTCTAGGTTTCTTCCTAGGCTCCTGCCTTTCCAGGGAGTTTTTCCTAGCCACCGTGCTTCTACATCTGCATTGCTTGCTGTTTAGGGTTTTAGGCTGGGTTTCTGTATAGCACTTTGTGACATCGGCTGATGTAAGAAGGGCTTTATAACTACATTTGATTGATTGATTTCCAAAGCAAGTGAAATAGATAATAAACTAAAGTCAAATAAACAATAAAACTTAACAGTAAACATTGCACTCACAAAAGCTCTCTGTCTCTCTCTCAGTAGGCACTTTCTCCAAGATGTGGTGCTGTGGGGAGTGAACTTGGATTCTCCCGGGGGATCAGCACCGACTGAGCGTTGGGTTTCAGGACGAGAGGCAATCCTCAGATGAAACCGCAAGAGATGCTGTGAATAATTCACCAGTAACAAGGGGCATCACATTTCCACCAAGGGCAAAACCCAAAACCATGTCTCCCCCTAGCTCACCCCCGTTCACCCTCACAACACGCCCCTTTCCCAGAGAGATAAGCGGTTAGGAGGTCGGAGGTCTTGACCCCTCTTTGACAGGTTACCACAACATCTCTGGAGGTCAGTCTTCTTTCCTCCCTTCCTGTTTTACTACTTGAAAGTGATATTTATGGACACACACACAACCAGTCCCATAGTGACACGTCTGCACCTTGATCGAAGATCAAAGGAGGGATGGATTTATTTTAAGATAATTCTAACTAACCACCCTTTTCACAGAGACTTTACAAACTTTATCAATACCGGTGTCACCCATGACAAAATAATTAATGGATTCCGTTGACTGATAGTTAGTAAGTTGAGGTAGGAGCCAGCTGCAGAGCAAGCCCTCATTAAAACACAGATCATAAATTGTGGAGGATCTGAAGGGCTAATCTGGGATTTAAAGCCCTCCTGGCATAATTATAATTAATTTCCCTTCATTTGCTTAGACAAAGCCTCTCCAATGTGGGAATGACTTGTGGCAAGGTTTTTAATTATTTGAACAAACCACTTAGAGACTAAATTCCACACCTACTGTAGCTAAATGAGTTGGGGAAACTCATGTTGTTTACATCGTAGCAGCACCTGTCCTTATATCCTCATTGTCGAAACATTGAGCTTGGAATGGCCGTTACACTTAAAAACCCATGCATCCATGACATCAAGTTTTCCTTGAGGCAGGATATTTTCTTAGGGTGTCCAGTATGTGTCCAGTATGTGTCCAGTATGTGTCCAGTATGTGTCCAGTATGTATCTATGCAAGTTTATCTGTAAACACACAACAAACGAATGGCCCAAGGACTCTGAATCATGAATGTTCCTCCTAACCAGCACCTAGTTGGTGATGTGTGTACAGTACACCTTTAGGGAATATGTTCTTAGCTCGGGCTAAATTGGGTGTCAGCGCTAGCTAATTAACCCCTCATTAAAGTTGTGTTCAGGCGTTATTCAGACATCGTTCAAATGTTGTTCGGACATTGTTCAGACTTTGTTCAGACATTGTACAGACTTTCTTCTGACATTGTACAGGTGTTTTTTCCACGTCGTTCAGACACTGTATAGATGTTGGGGCACAGAGCTCCTATAATTCACAGTGATTATAGATGTAATTCTATGCGCTGGGCCCTGTTTTAAATCTGCACATTCCAATTCACTGACTACAGTACAATCGGCCATTCGCCATTCACTGAGTCTAATCAGAGCATGAGATTACAATCCCATAGAGTAATCAGAGGAGAGTTTGAACGCTTAATTGTATAACCACAATAGCCCATCAGGGTAGGCTTGAAGTGCAATATTCTAGCTTCTTCCACAACTCAAAACAGATGTCACGTCTTGGTTTGAAGAGTTGTTTGTGGGCCAATAATCACATAGTTCTCTCCAATAGAGCAGTGTGTTCCATTATGCTTTCTAGTGTGGTGGTGTTGTATAGAAAACAGGATGCAGAGGTTGAACCAATAAAGCAGTAGGAACAAGGGGAATGAAAGAAAGAAAGGGTCTGAGGAGGAGAAAATAATGAAGAGATGAAGGAAAAAGCAACTCAGCAGTTCCATTTTCCTTATTTAACTACCGTTGTTTCCCCCCCTGGAATTAAAAGGTTTCAACAGCTTGTGTCGCCATGGGACAGGCACAGAGCTCAATGTGTCATGGGGTCATTGTTGTGTGTGTGTGCGTGTGTGCGTGTGTGTGTGTGTGTGTGTGTGTGTGTGTGTGTGTGTGTGTGTGTGTGTGTGTGTGTGTGTGTGTGTGTGTGTGTGTGCATGAGAGAGAGTGTTTTAAATGTACACGAGCACCATGTGTGTGGTGCGACGGTAATTCCACCTGTGCCTTTTGTTGCAAAGCGCTCCACAGACGAGAGGGATTCCGTCTGTGGCCTGCCCCGCACACTCAGGATTACCACGCATCGTTAATCAAAGGCAACGCGGCAGGACCTAGGAGGGAGAGAAAAGTTCGCCACAGGTGATATCAAGTCCATTATCATATTATCGCCTCAGGCACAGCCATTACAGTGGAAATTACGAAAAAGGTTTTTTTGAGAAACGGGGGAGATTCATGTGGGGATCAGTGGAACGACTTGGAACAGGAGGAGAGAGAGAGAGAGAGAGAGAGAGACAGAGAGACAGAGAGACAGAGAGACAGAGACAGAGAGACAGAGAGACAGAGAGAGAGAGAGATGGAAGAGGGTCCAAGCCCCCCTTAGACCCTCTTCCATCTCCCTCTCTGTCTCTGTCTCCCTCTCTCTCTCTGTCTCTCTGTCTCTCTGTCTCTCTCTCTCTCTCTCTCTCTCCTCCTGTTCTCTCTCTCTCCTTGGTTCTCGTAGACAGAGGTAGGTGAGCTGCTCTAGTCTGGTTAGCCATCCAGTTGCTGGAAAGGATGAAGAAATTACTAATTTTACTTCAAGTTTGATTCAGTTCAAACTAAATGTGCTTCATTGGCACAACAAAGATAGCAGCCTATGTCTTATCGAGCTTAACCAAAATATATGATGAATATATTGTGCAGAATCTCTTTGTCTCTGGTCATTTTTATCTCAAATCAAACTATTGGCTTTTTTGCAGTGAAAATGACCTATAACAGCCTATGGCTACGCTGCATGTAAATAAAAAACCAGAAGGCCGCACACTGTTAAAGCTCCTGACAGCTTTATTGACAACATCCCAAACAGATCTTCGTTACGGCAAACAACAAACGGAGTGCTCACATCCCCAAATATACACATTTCACATCCCCAAATATACACATTTCACATCCCAAAATATACACATTTCACATCACATGAACATTACGGACGTGAAGCATGGTGGGTGCAAAAACAATCTGTGAATCTCGTACATTTCTGCATTTAAACCATCGTAACTGTACCTTTACTTTGAGTAACCAACAAATGTCCTCAATGAGCCAGCTATGGCAGCCCATTCACCCCTATCCCCCTGTCCCCACTTCCCCCCTGTCCCCTAAATGAGCATTGTGTTGTTGGGCCTGCCCTTGGACTCTGGCCTCATCCATTCAATGGGGGGGGGGTGATGATGATGGAGAGCCCTGGCCACGCCTGGACCCCTAATGAACGGGCAATTAAAGAGTGCTTATTGGTCCTGGTGTCCATAGAGAAATGAACATGAATCAAAGACTAGGCCTGTGTGGGGTATTAGGGGGGGGGGGGGCACTGGTCCCACCAGGGGCCAGCAGTCAGCCCGACACACTGAATAGCAATGAGGAGCCTGGGAGGGGCCAGCTCCCAGCTTGAAACCCTTTAATTGTCCTTTAAAGTAGGGTGACGATCAATAGCTACCCCAGCACGTAATAACAGAGGCTGACTCAAATGGTACCCTGTTCCCTAAGTAGTGCACTACTTTTGACCAGGGCCCATAAGGTATCCCATAGGGCTGTTCCCTAAGTAGTGCACTACTTTTGACCAGGGCCCATAAGGTACCCCATAGGGCTGTGGTCATATAGGGAATAGGGTGCCATTTGGGACGCAGACAGAGGCTGGGAGGGGTAACGCTAGCAGGTGAAGAGAGACAGAGAAGATGACCTTTGAACCACTGCACTGCAGTCTGAAACCAATGATCTCATGGCTTGTACAACGCAAGCGTAATAGTTTTGGGTGTGGGATGTAAATAAGGTATGATGTGGTTTGATATTCAGTCAGGTTCAGTCTGACTCACTAGTCCCTATAGTCCAGGTTCAGACTCACTAGTCCCTATAGTCAAGGTTCAGTATGACTCACTAGTCCCTATAGTCCAGGTTCAGACTCACTAGTCCCTATAGTCCAGGTTCAGTATGACTCACTAGTCCCTGTAGTCCAGGTTCAGTATGACTCACTAGTCCTTATAGTCCATGTTCAGTATGATTCACTAGACCCTATAGTCCAGGTTCAGACTCACTAGTCCCTATAGTCCAGGTTCAGTATGACTCACTAGTCCCTGTAGTCCAGGTTCAGTCTGACTCACTAGTCCTTATAGTCCATGTTCAGTATGATTCACTAGTCCCTATAGTCCAGGTTCAGTATGACTCACTAGTCCTTATAGTCCATGTTCAGTATGATTCACTAGACCCTATAGTCCAGGTTCAGACTCACTAGTCCCTATAGTCCAGGTTCAGTATGACTCACTAGTCCCTGTAGTCCAGGTTCAGTCTGACTCACTAGTCCCTATAGTCCAGGTTCAGACTCACTAGTCCCTATAGTCCAGGTTCAGTATGACTCACTAGTCCTTATAGTCCATGTTCAGTATGATTCACTAGACCCTATAGTCCAGGTTCAGACTCACTAGTCCCTATAGTCCAGGTTCAGTATGACTCACTAGTCCCTATAGTCCAGGTTCAGTATGACTCACTAGACCCTATAGTCCAGGTTCAGTATGATTCACTAGACCCTATAGTCCAGGTTCAGTATGATTCACTAGACCCTATAGTCCAGGTTCAGTGTGACTCACTAGTTCCTATAGTCCAGGTTCAGTATGACTCACTAGTCCCTATAGTCCAGGTTCAGACTCACTAGTCCCTATAGTCCAGGTTCAGTATGACTCACTAGTCCCTACAGTCCAGGTTCAGTATGACTCACTAGTCCCTATAGTCCAGGTTCAGTATGACTCACTAGTCCCTGTAGTCCAGGTTCAGTATGACTCACTAGTCCTTATAGTCCATGTTCAGTATGATTCACTAGACCCTATAGTCCAGGTTCAGTATGATTCACTAGACCCTATAGTCCAGGTTCAGTGTGACTCACTAGTTCCTATAGTCCAGGTTCAGTATGACTCACTAGTTCCTATAGTCCAGGTTCAGTATGACTCACTAGTCCCTATAGTCCAGGTTCAGACTCACTAGTCCTTATAGTCCAGGTTCAGTATGACTCACTAGTCCCTATAGTCCAGGTTCAGTATGACTCACTAGTCCTTATAGTCCATGTTCAGTATGACTCACTAGTCCCTATAGTCCAGGTTCAGACTCACTAGTCCTTATAGTCCAGGTTCAGTATGACTCACTAGTCCCTTTAGTCCAGGTTCAGTATGACTCACTAGTCCCTATAGTCCAGGTTCAGACTCACTAGTCCTTATAGTCCATGTTCAGTATGATTCACTAGACCCTATAGTCCAGGTTCAGTATGATTCACTAGACCCTATAGTCCAGGTTCAGTATGACTCACTAGTCCTTATAGTCGAAGTTCAGTATGATTCACTAGTCCCTATAGTCCAGGTTCAGTATGACTCACTAGTCCTTATAGTCCATGTTCAGTATGATTCACTAGACCCTATAGTCCAGGTTCAGACTCACTAGTCCCTATAGTCCAGGTTCAGTATGACTCACTAGTCCCTATAGTCCAGGTTCAGTATGACTCACTAGACCCTATAGTCCAGGTTCAGTATGATTCACTAGACCCTATAGTCCAGGTTCAGTGTGACTCACTAGTTCCTATAGTCCAGGTTCAGTATGACTCACTAGTTCCTATAGTCCAGGTTCAGTATGACTCACTAGACCCTATAGTCCAGGTTCAGACTCACTAGTCCCTATAGTCCAGGTTCAGTATGACTCACTAGTCCCTATAATCCACAGGTCCGTAACCCCTCCGTGACAGCACAGAGCATCATCCCCTCTACACGCAGACACACACTAACACACGCTGTCACACTCCACTGGAGCACTCCCTGTTTTACAAATGACTCACACTCTCTCTGTCACACACACGCATTCGGTCCTGAGTTTATATTCTTGTATGTTTTCATTCCTGTATTTACAGGATCCAAGACAGCTTCTACCATAAGACTGCTAAATAGTTAATTAAATAGTTACCCGGACTATCTGCATTGACCATATCATGCACATGCACGGTATGCACACTCACATGACTATAAAGTACCTTCAAGAAAGTATTCACACCTATTGGCTTTTTCCAAGTTTTGTTGTGTTACAGCGTGAATTTAAAATGTATTACATTTAGATTTTTGTGTCACTGATCTACACACAATACCCAATAATGTTAAAGTGGAATTATGTTTTTAGAAATTTTAATAAATGTCTTGAGTCAAGAAGTATTCAACTCCTCTGTTATGGCAAACCTAAAAGCTTCAGGAGTAAAAATGTACTTAACAAGTCAGATAATAAGTCACATGGAATAACTTTGTAAAGTAAGTCAAGTAAGTAAGTAAAGTAATGGTGGTTAACATGATGTTTTTATGAAAACCTCATCTCTGTACCTCAAACACATACAATTATCTGTAAGGTCCTTCAGTCGGGCAGTGAATGTCAAACACAGATTCAACCACAAAGACCAGGGAGGTTTTCCGATGCCTCGCAAAGAAGGGCACCTATTGGTAGATGGGTAAATAAAAGCAGGCATTGGATATCCTTTTGAGCATGGTGAAGTTAATTACACTTTGAATGGTGTATCAATACACCCAGTCACTACGATGATACAGGCTTCCTAACTCAGTTGCCGGAGAGGAAGGAAACCGCTCAGGGATTTCACCATGAGGCCAATGGTGATTTTAAACCAGTTAGAGTTGAATGGCTGTGATAGGAGAAAACTGAGGATGGATCAACAACATTGTAATTACTCCACAATACTAACCTATCATGGCGAGGAGATGGCTGCTGTTTTACGGTCTGCTAACCAATTGTGCTATTGTGTGTGTTTCTTCACGTTTTTGTAACTTATTTTGTACATAATGTTTCTTATGACCGTCTCTTATGAACGAAAAGAGCTCCTAGATATCAGGACAACGATTACTCGCCTCGTACTGCACAAAGGTTTTTCTTTAATGAGTCGGACGTGAAGGATTTACTTTAGACACCTGACAAGGCCCAAATCCCTGTCATTCGCATGAGAAAGAGACGGAGATATCGGGGATGTAGGTCGGGGGTGCCTTATAAGGATATGACGGCGAGTGGGTAATCTGCCTCTACCATCAGTCCTATTAGCCAATGTACAATCATTGGATAACAAAATTGACGAGCTACGGTCTCCGGTAAGACATGGGGTGGCGGTCTGTGTATATTTGTAAACAACAGCTGGTGCACGAAATCTAATAGTAAGAAAAGCTCAAGGTTTTGCTAGCCAGAGGTAGAGTAGCGTATCACATGATAAGCTGTAGACCACACTATTTATCAAGAGAGTTTTCGTAGCTATCTATTTTCCACCACAAACCGATGCTGGCACTAAGACAGCACTCAATGGCTGTATAAGCGAACAGGAAACAGGAAAACTCTCATCCAGAGGCGGCGCTCCTAGTGGCCTGGGACTTTAATGCAGCCTAGTACATAACTGGGGCCAAGCTTCCTGCCATCCAGGACCTCTATACCAGGTTGTGTCTACCAGGCGGCTCTAAAAATGGTCAAAGACTCCAGTCACCCTACTCATAGACTGTTTTCTCTGCTACCGCACAGCAAGCGGTACCGGAGCGCCAAGTCTAGGTCCAAAAGGCTTCTTAACAGCTTCTACCCCCAAGCCATAAGACTGTTGAACAGTTAATCAAATGGCTAAAACCCCTCTTTTACGCTGCTGCTACTCTCTGTTTATTATGTAATCATATTTACTTTAACTCTACCTACATATACACATTACCTCAATTACCTTGACTACACTGTGCCCCTGCACATTTTTATACATTTTTCACTTAACACTTATTTGTCTTAAAACTGCATTGTTGGTTAAGGGATTGTAAGTGAGCGCTTCACTGTAAGGTCTACCTCACCTGTTGTATTCGGCGCATGTGACAAATACCATTTGAATTGATTTGAAAAGAAGGAAGCCTCTACAGAAAAATATATACTCAAAAACGTGTCCTGTCTGTAGTAAGGCACTAAAGTAATACTGCAAAAATATATATAAAAATAAAAGGAATAGAGCTAAGCACAGACAAAGTACTAGATGAAAACTTGTTTCAGTCTGCTTTCCAACCGACACTGGGAAACAAATCCACCTTTTAGCAGGTCAGTAACCTAAAAGGCAAGTAAGGGATAGTCAACGAGGGGCTATGTGTTAAATGGAAAATAATGAACGACTTGGAAGGAGTGTTCCACGACGTGCTAACAGAGTGGAACTAATCTTCTATGGAGCGACTTGGAAGGAGTGTTCCACGACGTGCTAACAGAGTGGAACTAATCTTCTATGGAGCGACTTGGAAGGAGTGTTCCACGACGTGCTAACAGAGTGGAACTAATCTTCTGTGGAGCGACTTGGAAGGAGTGTTCCACGACGTGCTAACAGAGTGGAACTAATCTTCTATGGAGCGACTTGGAAGGAGTGTTCCACGACGTGCTAACAGAGTGGAACTAATCTTCTGTGGAGCGACTTGGAAGGAGTGTTCCACGACGTGCTAACAGAGTGGAACTAATCTTCTGTGGAGCGACTTGGAAGGAGTGTTCCACGACGTGCTAACAGAGTGGAACTAATCTTCTGTGGAGCGACTTGGAAGGAGTGTTCCACGACGTGCTAACAGAGTGGAACTAATCTTCTGTGGAGCGACTTGGAAGGAGTGTTCCACGACGTGCTAACAGAGTGGAACTAATCATCCATGGAGCTGCATTATTTTCCAGAGAATACATAGAGCCCTGAGTTGAACACATTTCTACCAGTAAATGGGCACATTTCTAGCAGCAAATGTGTTAAATTATAGCCATGATATAAAAAGGGTTATAATCAACATCCACTGAAGTAGCTAGGAAGTTTACTAGATAGCTACAGTAGTTGCCTTGGTAACCAAATACACAGACTTGCCAAGTAAGCTAACCAAACCATCAGTCCAAGCTTGCTATTATGAAAATCTAATTCAGCAATGCCAATAATGTTTCAATTTGACTTTGCTTTCAAAAGCAGCTCAAACATAGAACATGTAAGAATGAACTATATCATTGAATTCTACCGTGCTGACATACTGTGCGTTATAGGGAAATAATGCATGCTCTAGAATACCCTTCAAGACAATCAGAAACAGGTATTCAACAATGCCATGGTATAAGCTCAATTATAAACTGGGTGGTTCGATCCCTGAGTGCTGATTGGCTGACAGCCGTGGTATATCAGACCATATACCACGGGTATGACAAAACATTAATTTTTTTCTGCTCTAAAGTATTCAGATCCCTTGACCTTTTCCGCGTTACAGCCTTATTCTAAAATGGATGAAATTATTACCCCCCCCCCCCCCCTCATCAATCTACATAATGGCAAAGCAAAGACAAGTGCAGAATGCCACAGGATGTTTCTGTGCTGGTCAAGGGAAGTCAAGTCTGGGGTGAACCAAGGGCTATATCTGTTCTTAGTTCTACATTTTTTGAATGGGACATGCATATTTAAGATGGAGAGGAAAGCACTTTTGAAGAGTAACCAGGCATCCTCTACTGACGGGATGAGGTCAATATCCTTCCAGGATACCCGGGCCAGGTTGATTAGAAAGGCCTGCTCACTGAAGTGTTTTAGGGAGCGTTTGACAGTGATGAGGGGTTGTCTGACCGCGGACTCATTACGCACGTAGGCAATGAGGCAGTGATTGCTGAGATCATGGTTGAAGACAGCAGAGGTGTATTTAGAGGGCAAGTTGGTCAGGATGATATCTAAGAGGTTACGGATTTAGGGTTGTACCTGTTAGGTTCCTTGATAATTTGTGTGAGATTGAGCATGTCCCAGTTTAGGTCACCTAACAGGTGGTCTACACGGACAAGTTCTGGCCTGGTTTAGATCTTATCTGTCAGAAAGAAATCAGTTTGTCTCTGTGGATAGTTTGTACTCTGACAAATCAACTGTAAATGTCAGTGTTCCTCAAGGTTCCTTTTTAGGACCACTATTGTTTTCACTATATATTTTACCTCTTGGGGATGTCATTCGAAAACATAATGTTAACTTTCACTGCTATGCGGATGACACACAGCTGTACATTTCAATGAAACATGGTGAAGCCCCAAAATTGCCCTCGCTAGAAGCCTGTGTTTCAGACATAAGGAAGTGGATGGCTGCAAACTTTCTACTTTCAAACTCGGACAAAACAGAGATCTTCTGTTGAATCTGACAATTAATTGTAATGGTTGTACAGTCGTCTCAAATAAAACTGTTAAGGACCTCGGCGTTACTCTGGACCCTGATCTCACTTTTGACGAACATATCAAGACTGTTTCAAGGGCAGCTTTTTTCCATCTACGTAACATTGCAAAAATCAGAAACTTTCTGTCCAAAATGATGCAGAAAAATGAATCCATGCTTTTGTTACTTCTAGGTTAGACTACTGCAATGCTCTACTTTCCGGCTACCCGGATAAAGCACTAAATTAACTTCAGTTAGTGCTGAATACGGCTGCTAGAATCCTGACTAGAACCAAACAATTTGATCATATTACTCCAGTGCTAGCCTCCCTACACTGGCTTCCTGTCAAGGCAAGGGCTGATTTCAAGGTTTTACTGCTAACCTACAAAGCATTACATGTGTCACGTTCTGACCATTGTTCGTGTGTGTTTTCCTTGTTTTAGTGTTGGTCAGGACGTGAGCTGGGTGGGCATTCTATGTTGTGTGTCTGGTTTGTCTATTTCTATGTTTGGCCTGATATGGTTCTCAATCAGAGGCAGGTGTTAGTCATTGTCTCTGATTGGGAACCATATTTAGGTAGCCTGTTTTGTGTTGGGTTTTGTGGGTGATTGTTCCTGTCTTTGTGTTTGTGGCACCAGATAGGAGGACTGTTTTGGTTTTTCACGGTTCTTGTTTTGTAGATTGTTGTACCTTCATCTTTATTAAAGATGTACAAAACTAACCACGATGCATTTTCTCACCACGATCCGCCTCTCCTTCACCTCAAGAAAACCGTTACAACATGGGCTTGCTCCTACCTTTCTCTCTGATTTGGTCCTGCCGTACATACCTACACGTACGCTACGGTCACAAGACGCAGGCCTCCTAATTGTCCCTAGAATTTCTAAGCAAACAGCTGGAGGCAGGGCTTTCTCCTATAGAGCTCCATTTTTATGGAATGGTCTGCCTACCCATGTGAGAGGCAAACTCTGTCTCAACCTTTAAGTCTTTACTGAAGACTCATCTCTTCAGTGGGTCATATGATTGAGTGTAGTCTGGCCCAGGAGTGTGAAGGTGAACGGAAAGGCTCTGGAGCAACGAACCACCCTTGCTGTCTCTGCCTGGCTGGTTCCCCTCTTTCCACTGGGATTCTCTACCTCTAACCCTATTACAGGGGCTGAGTCACTGGCTTACTGGTGCTCTTTCATGCCGTCCCTAGGAGGGGTGCGCCACTTGAGTGGGTTGAGTCACTGATGTGATCTTCCTGTCTGGGTTGGCGCCCCCCCCTTGAGTTGTGCCGTGGCAGAGATCTTTGTGGGCTATACTCTGCCTTGTCTCAGGATGGTAAGTTGGTGGCTGAAGATATCCCTCTAGTGGTGTGGGGGCTGTGCTTTGGCAAAGTGGGTGGGGTTATATCCTGCCTGTTTGGCCCTGTCCGGGGGTATCATCGAATGGGGCCACAGTGTCTCCTGATCCCTCCTGTCTCAGCCTCCAGTATTTATGCTGCAGTAGTTTGTGTCGGGGGGCTAGGGTCAGTTTGTTATATCTGGAGTACTTCTCCTGTCTTATCCGGTGTCCTGTGTGAATTTAAGTATGCTCTCTCTAATTCTCTCTTTCTCTCTCTGAGGACCTGAGCCCTAGGACCATGCCTCAGGACTACCTGGCATGATGACTCCTTGCTGCCCCAGTCCACCTGGCCGTACTGCTGCTCCAGTTTCAACTGTTCTGCCTGCGGCTATGGAATCCTGACCTGTTCACCGGTCGTGCTACCTGTCCCAGACCTATTATTTGACCATGCTGGTCATTTATGAACATTTGAACATCTTAGCCAAGTTCTGTTATAATCTCCACCCGGCACAGCCAGAAGAGGACTGGCCACCCTTCATAGCCTGGTTCCTCTCTAGGTTTCTTTCTAGAAAGGTTTTGGCCTTTCTAGGGAGTTTTTCCTAGCTAACGCGCTTCAACACCTGCATTGCTTGCTGTTTGGGGTTTTAGGCTGGGTTTCTGTACAGCACTTTGAGATATCAGCTGATGTAAGAAGGGCTATATAAATACATTTGATTTGATTTAACAGTACGAACTCTGAAGATAGATGGGGGGCGATCAATTCATATATGGTGTCCAGGGCACAGCTGGGGGCTGAAGGGGGTCTATAACAAGCGGCAATAGTGAGAGACTTGGACCTCAATTCCTTCGACCTTGTGGCTTGGTTTTGCTCTGACATGCACTGTGAACTGTAGGACCTTTTATGGACAGGTGTGTGCCTTTCCAAATCATGTCCAGTCAATTGAAATTACCACATGTGGACTCCAATCAAGTTGTAGAAACAACTCAAGGATGATCAATGGAAACAGGATGCACCTGAGCTCAATTTCGAGTCTCATATCAAAGGTTCTAAATACTTATGTAAATAAGGTATTTCTGTTTTTTATTTTTTATAAAAATAATTTAAACAATTACATGTTTTGCTTTCTCAATATGGGGTATTACGTGTAGATTGACGAGGATAATGTTTTATTTAATTTTTAGAGTAAGGCTGCAACAACAAAATGTGGAGAGGTCTGAATATTTTCTGAATTCACTGTACACTGGAGTTACTTAACAAGATAACGTTGAATGTTCCTGAGTGGATAGTTACAGTTTTGACTTAAATCAGCTTTAAGATCTATGGCAAGTCTTGAAAATGACTGTCTTGCAATGATCAACAACCAATTTTTTTTTAAAGAATGATGGACAAACATTGTATATTCCAGGTTTGCAAAGCTCTTCGAGACTTACCCAGAAAAACTCCCAGTTGTAATTTGCTGCCAAAGGTAATTCTAACATGTATTGACTCAGGGCTTTGAATACTTGTCTAATCAAGATACAGTATAACGCACGCATGCACACACACACACACACACACACTTTATTTGACTCTATTTACTATCTATCCAGATGCCTAGTCACTTTACCCTGCCTTCATTAACATATCTACCTCAAATACCTTATTATTATCTATTCTGATGTCTAGTCACTTTACCCTGCCTTCATGTACATATCTACCTCAAATACCTTATTATTATCTATCCTGATGCCTAGTCACTTTACCCTGCCTCCATGTACATATCTACCTCAAATACCTTATTATTATCTATCCTGATGTCTAGTCACTTTACCCTGCCTTCATGTACATATCTACCTCAAATAACTTATCTATTCTGATGCCTAGTCACTTTACCCTGCCTTCATGTACATACCTACCTCAAATACCTTATTATTATCTATCCTGATGTCTAGTCTCTTTACCCTGCCTTCATGTAGATATCTACCTCAAATACCTTTTATTATCTATCCTGATGTCTAGTCACTTTACCCTGCCTTCATGTACATATCTACCTCAAATAACTTATCTATTCTGATGCCTAGTCACTTTACCCTGCCTTCATGTACATATCTACCTCAAATAACTTATCTATTCTGATGCCTAGTCACTTTACCCTGCCTTCATGTACATACCTACCTCAAATACCTTATTATTACCTATCCTGATGTCTGGTCTCTTTACCCTGCCTTCATGTACATATCTACCTCAAATACCTTATTATTATCTATCCTGATGCCTCGTCACTTTACCCTGCCTTCATGTACATACCTACCTCAAATACCTTATTATTATCTATCCTGATGTCTAGTCTCTTTACCCTGCCTTCATGTACATATCTACCTCAAATACCTTATTATTATCTATCCTGATGCTTAGTCACTTTACCCTGCCTTCATGTACATATCTACCTCAAATAGCTTGTACCTCTGGACAGAGATCTGGTACTGGCACTCCCTGTATTGTAGCTCCATCGTAGTGTATTTTATTCACCTTGTGTTACTACTTGTATTTTTAACTTAAAAAAAACTTTGCATCGTTGTGAAGGGGACGTAAGCAAGCATTTCACTGTAAAGTTGACAAATAACACATAACAAATAACAGCTGATTTGATTTGGATTGTTACTCTGCAGAATATGTAATAGAATCAATATCTGAGCTGTGTGTGTGTGTGTGTGCGCGCGTGTGTGTGCGCGCGCGTGTGTGTGTGTGTGTGTGTGTGCGCGCGCGTGTGTGTGTGCATGCGCGTGAGTGTGCGCATGTGTGTTCGTGGATGTGTGTTTGTACAGGCATGGGTGAGAGTATGTCCCTGTCGGCTTGCCAGCCACCTTACAGACCAAGTCTAGTTCGTTTATAGGGACTTAGTTTGTCTTCTTCTTTCCTTTCTGTCGATGTAGAAGGTGTTGTTTTTCATCAGTGGCCTCTTGTATTTTTCTGTCCTTCCTCACAATAAATCTCTCTATTCCATGGTTGACAATGGGACAACAGAGTACTGGAGAGTCCATTGGAGGAAACACAGAGAGAGAGAGAGAATGGGAGGAAGTGTTTTAGTAAGGTATTATCTATTAAGGTCCTAAGAGATTCTACTAGGTGATTGAAATGGTCTGTGTGAACACTGTGAAAAGAGAGAGGCATTCGACCACAGAACTCACATGTAAAGTTGGGCTGCATCCCAAATAGTACCTTATTCCCTACCTAGTGCACTATGGCCCTATGGCACCTGTGGGCTCTGTTCCAAAGTAGTGCACTATGTAGGAAATAGGGTACCATTTGGGATGCAGACCTGGAAGAGGAGTATTTCCCTTAGTCATTACTCTTCATTGGAGTCCAATAACTCTTTCTTTATTGAGGTCAGTTCACCAGCCTGTGGTAAAATGGATGACGCACACACACAACACACACACACATACAGGCACGCACACACACACACACACACACACATACACACACACACACACAGGCACACACACGTACTCTCTCTCTCCTCTCATTTCTCTCAACTCCCTCCCTCCCAAAATGGGGGTCGGTGAGAGGTAGGGCCCCAAATTCATTAGACCAATTTCATAATTTCACATCTTAACAGTGACCATTCACATCTTTTGCAGGCTTAGTGATTTTTGTATTTTAGTTTCTATCCGACTGAGGTCATGAAGGTTAGCCCTCTGGCTGCCAAATGTAGAACTCCGCAACGTATTAATGCAAGGCCCGGCCGTGTTAATATTCTGCCAGAGTCCAGACCCAGACATTGTAGCAGGAGAGGAAAAAAGAGAAAGAGCCAGCAATCCATTTCTTTGTAAAGTAGTGCTGTCACAACCGTCCACTGTGTTGGGTAAAGGAGAGTAAGCGTGCTTCAGACTGGCTGCCAGGCCAGTAGAAGGAATATGCACGGCAGCATGCATGGAAGCACACTGTGTGTGTGTGCGTGCGTGCGTGCGTGCGTGTGCGCGTGTCTGCCTATGAGCCAACCCCCAAAACAGGTGCTGCTTATTTCACGCCCGCTGCCTGTTTTTAAGTGGCTTGGCGGGCACAGAGAGGGATTAAATGGAAGACTCTGATAAGGCCTGTGTGTTATTGGTTTGGTTTATTTACCCTCTTGTTCTTCATACTGAGTCATTGAGCTATTGTTAATATCCCAGCCCACATGTGCATTATAGTCTTACTGATTGACTGAGTGAGGCCACAATGAGGGTCTTTGTCAACCCCCTTTTGGGGGGGGGGCTTTAAAACACACACCCCTACTGCAGTTTGAGCTGTTGCTACGTGGCTCTGTTCAAAACGTCTTCCCTACTTCCATCAGAGACCTGAATGTCTTAAAGAGATGTGTTTCCACCATTGTGCAGGTGGACACATCCCTTAAGATGAGTTCCAGAGGGATTTGTATTGCTTTATTAGAGCAGAATGTGACCTCAGGTGACCTCAGGTGAAACGTGAGGTTTAAGAACAGAAAAAAACAGATGGAAAGATCTGCATTTAAGGGAGCAGGGGTAACCCAAAGCAATATGGGCATCATAACAATAATATACCATAAACCACCCACAGTCCCCCACCCGCCGTGACATAGTGCCCGCGGCGCCACTCTCATGCCAGCCTCCTCCAGTGCCAGGTTCCTGCTGGCAGGGAAGCCAAGTATCAGCTGAGTCGCTATGCCATACCATGCTATGCCTGAGCGCATGTATGATTATTGAACTGGCTTATCTGGTACCACGCCAGCCTGAAATGGGAAAACTAAAAGAAAGGGATTAGGAAGGGAGAGAGAGAGAGAAGGGGGGGGAGAAGGGGGAGAGAGACGGCAGGGCCTGAGGATTTATTTATTTATTAGCTCCTTTGATCAACACTTTATGAAGCCTGTCACCTTATCAGTGAATTCCTCTCCTGCACTTGGTCATGAGCGAAGTAACTGTAATTTCATGGCTTCTGTAACCTACGCAAATGTGCCAGTGAGGGGTGTTACGGGGGGGTAAACCATACTAAATCAAAATCGGGGTTTTGTTACTTTCCTTTTTTGTGTGCATTTCTTTACCACACCAACAAACAAACAAGGAAATGAAGTTTTATTTCAGTGATTAAATATCTCGTCTGGTGGTGACAGTCGACGTTGTCATTCTTTAAAGGGCTTTAATACTTGACCCATGTAGTCGAGTGGAGGAGACACCCACCCAGCTAGCATACAGACTTCCCTCCAGACTCTGAGGAGGAGTCATTTCTTTATCCATCCTAAACAGATTGTTATTGAACAGCAGATTTCATTAGCCCCAGTGAGCGATGCGTAATGGAGTAGAGAGGAAAGGGCGGCCATTTGGGTGTAAAATGGAGTGAGCCAAGATGAGGAGGAGGGAGAGGGAGCCAAGATAAGGAGAGGGAGTGAGCCAAGATAAGGAGAGGGAGTGAGCCAAGATAAGGAGAGAGGGAGTGAGCCAAGATAAGGAGAGATGGAGTGAGCCAAGATAAGGAGAGGGAGTGAGCCAAGATAAGGAGAGAGGGAGTGAGCCAAGATAAGGAGAGAGGGAGTGAGCCAAGATGAGGAGAGAGGGAGTGAGCCAAGATAAGGAGAGAGGGAGTGAGCCAAGATAAGGAGAGAGGGAGTGAACCAAGATAAGGAGAGAGGGAGTGAGCCAAGATAAGGAGAGAGGGAGTGAGCCAAGATAAGGAGAGAGGGAGTGAGCCAAGATAAGGAGAGAGGGAGTGAGCCAAGATAAGGAGAGAGGGAGTGAGCCAAGATAAGGAGAGAGGGAGTGAGCCAAGATAAGGAGAGGGAGTGAGCCAAGATAAGGAGAGAGGGAGTGAGCCAAGATAAGGAGAGGGAGTGAGCCAAGATAAGGAGAGAGGGAGTGAGCCAGGTAGATGTGTGTGTGTGTGTGTGTGTGTGTGTGTGTGTGTGTGTGTGTGTGTGTGTGTGTGTGTGTGTGTGTGTGTGTGTGTGTGTGTGTGTGTGTGTGTGTGTGTGTGTGTGTGTGTGTGTGTGTGTGTGTGTGTGTGTGTGTGTGTGTACAAGAGAGGGAGATGAGGGTATTACATGCAGTCCTCAAGTAGTTTATCTCTGATATTGAGACACATTTTTGTTCAAGTGTGTAAGATGAGAGAAAGAAAGAATGTGTAGTGGAAAGGTGTGTGTGTGTAGAAGAGGAGTAGAGAAAGTGTGTGTGTGTGCGCGCACAGGGTAAGGAAAAATAATTAGCTTATTGAGCAGTTTCAGACCACACCATTATCACTGTGCACAGGGCCACGGTCCAATGAGACTGCAACATGACCTCCAGCCCTCCAATCAGCACATGATCAGGAAGTAGAAATGAGTTGTGACAGAGTCAACAAGCAGCTCTCAGAAGGCCTGGCGATGCACATGAATCAGTCTTGACCTGTGCTTACCAAACTGAACAGGGGTAATGAAAGCCCTCCCTTGGGCAGTAACGCAGGCACTGTGTGTGTGTTTGCTTGCGTGCCTGAGCATACTGTACGCCTTTGGGTGTGTGAGTGTGCACCTTCTCTTTTGTATGTGTGAGTGTGGTTTTGTGCATACGCCTGTGTGTGTATGTCTGTGTGCGTACATCTGTGTGTGTACAGTAGGCTCATGTGTTGGAGGCTACGGGCAGAACAGTGCGCTCAAATACCTCAGAGAACCTTAAGCACAGGAAGTGATTCATCATTACATGTGTGGGGGAGATATTGTCCCCATACTGAACCAATTAGGGCCTGTCCTCTATGACCTGGGATGTGTCCCAACATAGTATTCCCACTAGGGAACCATTTGGGATGTAGTCCTGCTGCTGGGCTGAGAGGAGCTGAGGGGGCTCTGGAGCGTGGTACACTGCAATAATTACGTTGTGATTAAACACACATGGCTCGTGACCCTGCATGGATATACAGAGAGTCGTGACCTGTCCAGATATCTCTCTCTCTTGCTCTAGTTTTTCTCTTTTAGAGCTGAGAAGTTGCCAGAAACCAGGACGTACTTAAGGAGTGAGGGAGGGAGGGAAGGAGGGAGGGAAGGAGGGAAGGAGGGATGGACAGAAAGATGTATGAACTTTATGAAAGTCAGGGCCAGCTGGAGAACAAAGATTGCTTTATGTCCCAGCTGGCCACCGCCGCTGGGCTGTTTTGCTGCGCTAGCGAACATGATGTGAAGCCTGGATATCTTCTCTGGAGTTCTACTGGAGCTGACGACTAGGACTGTATCCCAAATGATACTCTATTCCCTACATAGTGCACTTCTTTTAGGCCAGGGCCCTATGTAGGCCCTATGTAGGGAATAGGGTGTCATTTGGGACGTAACTTACATTCACAATGCGACCCCCCCCCCCTACACACACACACCTCCAGCATGACGGTACAACACAGTCAGACTTTCAACTATCATAGACTTTATAAAAATAGAATACAGTTTTATTCCCATTCAGTGCTCAGCTTTCCACCCATTGAAGTCTGTTTAAAACACAGCTGGTTTCTCAGGTAGAACTTAAGTCTCTGGTTAAAAGGCTTGGACTAAAACCTCAGTGGTGCACTACTAGACTGGTTAAACTACTAGCCTGGTTAAACTACTAGCTTGGTTAAACTACTACTCTTCCAATAAGGACAGACCCCGGGCTGTAAGGTCTTCCAATAGGGACATACACCTGGCTGTAGGCCCTTCCAATAAGGACAGACCCCTGGCTGTAGGCTCTTCCAATAAGGACAGACCCCTGGCTGTAAGGTCTTCCAATAGGGACATACACCTGGCTGTAGGCCCTTCCAATAAGGACAGACCCCTGGCTGTAGGCTCTTCCAATAGGGACATACCCCTGGCTGTAGGCTCTTCCAATAGGGACATACCCCTGGCTGTAGGCTCTTCCAATAGGTACATACCATACCCCTGGCTGTGGGCTCTTCCAATAGGTACATACCATACCCCTGGCTGTGGGCTCTTCCAATAAGGACAGACCCATGGCTGTGGGCTCTTCCAATAAGGACAGACCCCTGGCTGTAGGCCCTTCCAATAAGGACAGACCCCGGGCTGTAAGGTCTTCCAATAGGGACATACCCCTGGCTGTAGGCTCTTCCAATAGGTACATACCATACCCCTGGCTGTGGGCTCTTCCAATAAGGACAGACCCATGGCTGTAGGCCCTTCCAATAAGGACAGACCCCTGGCTGTAGGCTCTTCCAATAAGGACAGACCCCTGGCTGTAGGCTCTTCCAATAAGGACAGACACCTGGCTGTAGGGCCTTCCAATAGGGACAAACCCCTGGCTGTAGGCCCTTCCAATAGGGTTCTTTTTGGGACATACCCCTGGCTGTAGGACCAAGCCTTCCAACCCTGGCTCTGAGTAACCAAACCAGCTGGGACTCTCCCTGTGCCACTTTATGATTTCACTCACTTGACTTCTATAAAGACAAGCAAACGTTACTGAGGGGCCGGTGACGACATCATCCCAGCCTTCCTGTTATTTCAGCTTAGACTTTTCTCACAGTCCACTGTAGAGGTGCCTATAGGGGACAAGTTGCTGCAGGGCCTCTCTGATTCTGAGAATGGAGTGTGTGTGTGAGAGAGAGCCTGGGAGGGAAGGGGGGGGGGGGGGGGGGGGGGGGGTTGTGTTTAAACTCCTTGACATCAGGGTTTGCTTGGGTGTCAGTGTGAGTCTGTAGAGCAGCTACATCCTCCTCAGTCTGATTCAACTAGCACACGCTAAGGCCTGCATGCACTTCACAAATCACTGCAGACCAAACTATTATCTACTCATCTCTCCCCACGCACTCTCTCTATGCTCGCTCCTCTCTCCCCTCTCTCTCCATGCTCCCTCTCTCTCTCCAGTCTCCGTTGTCAGGCTGTGGGTGCAATCGATGGCGGTTGCAGTGCAGGAGAATTTCTCCAAAGGGGTTGAGATTGTTTTCAGGGGAGCAGGTTTGGAGCGGGTGCCGGAGTCTGACTGTCTCTCCTCTCCTTTACACTCTGTGTGTGCTCTGTAATATGAGTGTTCCACACTAGAGGAATGTGAGGCTATAAAGCACTCTGCTATATGAGAAATGGCCTCCTCTTTGTCAGGCGTGTGGTGTGAGGGAGGGTTAGGCCCAGCTCAGCTCAGCGCTCTCCTCTTCTGGGAAGTGCCCTATAAATCTCCCCACTCTTATCCCTGTACTGTATTGATGAGCTCTGGCTAGGGCGAAGGAAGAGGGAGAGTTGGGGTGAAGAGGTGGAGGGAGAGTTGGGGAGTGGAGGTGGAGAGCGAGACAGGGGAGTGGATTTGGGGGAGTTTTGAAAAGAACTTAACCACTGTGTTTCAGACCACCACTTGGTTCTTGGTTCACTTCATACTAAAACAAACTTTATTCAGTTCTAACTGCTAACAAGTTCCTTCCTTAGGATTGACCCATTATTCAACTTAAAAAAGTTATCCCTTCATAAAAATGTATTTTGTGAAGAAACCTTGAAAAGAGACTTCAAGTCCCACTGTCATTGAATATTATACATGTGCATCTGTAAACACACACTCAGCTCCTACACCCTGAAACAGTCAAAACAACAACGGATCCCCTCCACCGCGACACAACTCTTGCTATAACAAATTGCATGAGGCACTGTATTCACCACAGTGGTGTTGGACAGCCACACTGACACATCTACAATCTCCAGCTGCACACCTACAGTACACACTGTTGCCTTCTATTGCACTGTGTTGATTAGGAGTGTCACATCCATCTAAAGATGGCTTTCAGGCTCACCTATCTCCTGTATCAGGCCGTTCACACTATGGGTTGTGTTCCAAATGGCACCCTATTTTAACTCTAGTGCACTTTTTTCACCAGAGCCTTATGGGCCTTGGTCAAAAGTAGTGCACCGTGAAATGATGGTGCCATTTGGGACACAGCCTGTATCAGGTACCCGATCAAGGCAGACACACAGCAGGAAAGCTCTGCCTTGTGACTCCCCCACTTGGACCCTTTGTAATAAAAATGACACGAGGGATGGTTCTGGGGGGAGCGGGAGAAGATCTGTCTTCATCTGCAGGATGATGCCGAGAGCTAGCGTGTCATTTCTTTGACCTCTGAACTCCCTGCAGGACGATCGGTCACTGCCACAGTTCCTCCAATGAGCTCAGAGTTCGCTAAATTAACTGCTACTGCTCTGTGTTGGACTTAAACGGCAAGTTTGAACAGAACTTCATTTACAAAAGGCGTCCATTTTCATAAAATTACAATTTTATTACAAAAAAATAATAAAAATAAATCGCTAATGACAAATCAACAAAACAGTCATACAGAACATAAATAGTTCCCTTGCTGCCAGACATACTCAAATAACACAATAGATGACATATTTACAGAACTGTTCTCGGTGCAGATTCTAGATTCTTATAGGAGTATAACGATGATTTGAAGCTCTATGGCAGTGGTCATCAAGTCCTTGGTCCTGGAGAGCTACAGGGTGTGATAATGCTAGGTTGGAACAAAGGTCTGTACTCCTCTAACGTTCCAGGACCTGAGCTGGTGACCGTGGGTAAATATATGTTTTTGTTTGATTCATTTGCAATCTCTATCCTCATCTCCTCCTTTTAAAATGTGTTTTGAGGAGGTGGCAAGGAATGAAGGTCACAAAGAATGAAGGAAAGACTAAGGAGATGCTGGGTAAAGTCTAAACCAAAATGAAGCCTTCACTCTTAAGAGTATCCATTTTAAAAAGCTGAGCTTCACCACATTGGGGTACATGCAGACAGGATCATGATCAATGTGTTGACTGGGATGGTCTTAGTGTCCGTGTATCGGAATGATCAAGTGAAAAAGATCCCAAAAAGAGCGGCATAATCGTCATGACAGGGTTGAGGGTAATGATAGTTGTTTTTCACTTTGGTCCTGAAACGAGAGAAAACAGGTTGTAAACAGTTGAACTTGGATACTCGAGGCAGTCAGTGTTACATTTTTCTGTGGCCCTGAGATACATGCAGTAAAATGAAGGACTGAGAGACTGAAGAACTGTAGAGGTGTGGATGAGGACTTCATCTCTCTCTCTCGCTCTCTCTATTTGTCTGAGCGTAAACACTAAAGGGCTTGTAATGGACTCCACATGTGTATAATTGAACCCAACACCCCCGTCACCACAAACACACTGCAGCTTCTATAATACTAACCAGAGACTAAGGAGCCACAGACAACAGAGTGGGAGAGAGAAGGGAGAGCTGAAATCTTGGAGATTTAAAACTGTAGATATTTTTTGTTGTTGACAAACTGTGTGAAAGTGTGTGTGACTCTCGTTGCTCTGTGGTAGAGCTCAACCGATGAGGGACACCTATGCCAGGTATAATAACTGCACTCTCACGACCCTTTTCCCCCTCAGTCCTGAAGTGCCACCCTCCCCAAACATTTACTTAGCAGGCTGACATTTTAAAATTCCCTCCCCAGGGTAGAAGGTCCGTCCTGGAGTACCAGAGGAGGGGGGGGGAGGGAGGGGGGGGGGGGGCAAGTTGTCCTTGGCTGGGTGTTTGCCTTTACCCCCCATAGGTCATACAAGCTACAGAGTGATGCAAAACCACACAACCTTGGGATCTGGTTCACTTTTAGTGTTTGAGCCGTTCAGAGTTTGTCTTTCCACTTGACTGTGTACATGTCATTTTGTATTTTATTTAACTCGGCAAGTCAGTTAAGAACAAATTCTTATTTACAACGACGTCCTAGGAACAGTGGGTTAACTGCCTTGTTCAGGGGCAGAACGACAGATATTGGGTTGTTAATTTCTGGGAATGTTCAATAGATTGGAAGGATGTAGAAGGCCAAAACATCAATCTTTTAAACTTGTCTAATAAAACAAGAGAGTGTTGTGATTCCCTGGTTTTCCTGAAATCCCGGTTGGAGGATTCATAGAATTATGAGGTAATAAGCTGGAAAACCAGTGCATTTATTGAAAGTTAGAGAATTTCGCAACGCTATACAGATGTAATAATTAGACAATCAAATGTACATTAGTACAGGGACAGGTGGAAAGACAAACTGTTACACAGTGAATAATCATTTGTGGACTGACTACGTAATATACGTTGAGTGTACAGCACATTAGGAACATCTTCTCTTTCCATGAAATAGACTAACCAGGTGAATCCAAGTGAAAGCTATGATCCCATAGGGCCTCCCGTGTGGCGCAGTGGTCTGTGCCACCAGAAATGATGGGTTCGAGCCCAGGCTCTGTCGCAGCCGGCCGCGACCGGGAGGCCCATGGGGCGGTTACTTCAATCACTTCAATCAGTGTAGATGAAGGGGAGGAGACAGGTTAAAGAAGGATTTTTAAGCCTTGAGACATGTATGTGTGCTATTCAGAGGGTGAATGGGCAAGACAAAAGTGCCTTTGAACGGGGTATGGTAGTAGGTGCACCGGTATGAGTGTCAAGAACTGCAATGCTGCTGGGTTTTTCATGGTCAACAGTTTCCTGTGTGTATCAAGAATGGTCCACCACCCAAAGGACATCCAGCCAACTTGACAACTGTGGGAAGCATTGGAGTCAACATGGGCCAGCATCCCTGTGGAACGCTTTCGACACCTTGTAGAGTTCATGCCCCGACCATTGAGGCTGTTCTGTCAGCAAAAGGGGGTGCAACTCAATATTAGGAAGGTGTTCCGAATGTGTTGTACACAGAGTACATGTAAATGGTAGCTGATGATGTTACATACAATTTTAGTTCTGAGTTTCCACAATTACACAGGGAATGACTCACCAAAGCCTATTGTCTGTCTAACTAACATGTTACTAGTGTAGCTACCTTCAGGGAGACATCTGGGTTCTTCTGTAAGTCTCATTGGTGATGGAGAGGCGTGTGAGTCTGGCACCGTAGTAGTCCACTATGTAGTCAGACTTATCTGACGGACCCACAACCTAAAGGAAGGAAGGAAGGAGAAAAGACATCAGCATACAGACGGTGAAAACCTAGGTACAGCAGGCAACACATATCTGGCAATCACAGCTGAGGGGGACCAGTGACAGCACTCCACCTACTGGACTCTAGACCAACAGCACTCAAACTACTGGACTCTAGACCAACAGCACTCCACCTACTGGACTCTAGACCAACAGCACTCCACCTACTGGACTCTAGACCAACAGCACTCCACCTACTGGACTCTAGACCAAACAGCACTCCACCTACTGGACTCCAGGCCAACAGCACTTCACCTACTAGACTCTATACCAACATCACAACACCTACTGGACTCCAGACCAACATCACAACACCTACTGGACTCCAGACCAACAGCACTCCACCTACTGGACTCCAGGCCAACAGCACTTCACCTACTAGACTCCAGACCAACATCACAACACCTACTGGACTCCAGACCAACATCACAACACCTACTGGACTCCAGACCAACAGCACAACACCTACTGGACTCCAGACCAACAGCACTCCACCTACTGGACTCCAGACCAACAGCACTCCACCTACTGGACTCCAGACCAACAGCACTCCACCTACTGGACTCCAGACCAACAGCACTCCACCTACTGGACTCCAGACCAACAGCACTCCACCTACTGGACTCTAGACCAACAGCACCCCACCTACTGGACTCCAGACCAACAGCACTCCACCTACTGGACTCCAGACCAACAGCACAACACCTACTGGACTCCAGACCAACAGCACTCCACCTATTGGACTCTAGACCAACAGCACCCCACCTACTGGACTCTAGACCAACAGCACCCCACCTACTGGACTCCCGACCAACAGCACTTCACCTACTGGACTCTAGACCAACAGCACCCCACCTACTGGACTCCAGACCAACAGCACTCCACCTACTGGACTCCAGACCAACAGCACAACACCTACTGGACTCCAGACCAACAGCACTCCACCTACTGGACTCTAGACCAACAGCACCCCACCTACTGGACTCTAGACCAACAGCACCCCACCTACTGGACTCCCGACCAACAGCACTCCACCTACTGGACTCCCGACCAACAGCACTCCACCTACTGGACTCCCGACCAACAGCACTCCACCTACTGGACTCCAGACCAACAGCACTCCACCTACTGGACTCCTGACCAACAGCACTCCACCTACTGGACTCCTGACCAACAGCACTCCACCTACTGGACTCCAGACCAACAGACTCCAGACCAACAGCACTCCACCTACTGGACTCCAGACCAACAGCACTCCACCTACTGGACTCCAGACCAACAGCACTCCACCTACTGGACTCCAGACCAACTTCAGCTAGGCTACCACTCAAATATGATGCATTCCAGCCTATATTTAATCCATAGCAGGTAGTGGCTTTAGTGATCGGGTTTTCAGAAGTGGGTTTGATTTTCACAACAATGTATGCTGGCCTGGAAACCCACTACCTTGTATTGTTTAATCCGTGCCTGACACACAGCTCCCTCCGTTCACGTTCCATCTATCTATCACATCTGTCTAGCTCCTCCTCTGCCCAGTTTGAGAGTAAATTGGAAAATTCCCCAACATCATTCATCTGGTGTGGACCTCGGTCTTTCGATAGAGAAAGAGAGAGAGAGAGAGAGAGAGAAGCCTCAAACAAACGCTGTCCGGTCTCCTTTCCTCAAGCCCCGTCCAGCCAGAATCTATTAATAATAATCCCATTAGTTCAATTTAAAAAAAATGCATTTGCCGCTCCGACGTTGCGCTTAGTCGCAATAGTTAGCCTTTCAAATATAGGGCAGCGCCTCACGCGAAGGTTAAATAGGTTCTCCGGACACGCAGAACTCTTCATCAAAAGTGTCACTTTTACAAAAGGTGAGAGAGCCCAGACGCAGCATATACATCTAAAAGAGAATGTAAGTGTTGCGCTGGGCCGTGCCAGCCAAAGCATTCCTCTCTCAGGGCCTTCAATAATACATTAGGAGAACAATAAACAGTGTGACGGTCGCCTCGCTTAATCAAAGTGGCCGAACAGACGCTGCTGCCGTTTTCAAATGAAATAGCGACTTTATACAGGCCTGCTACACAGTGGGATGTAGTGTAGAACTGGAGAGGAAGAGGAAGGGGTTAAATAGAGGAAGAGGGGTATTCTGTTTCTTTGAAGGGTGTATCATGATGTGTGTTTTGGTCTCAGATGTGATACAGGGTGACTCCAGCAGCATAGGCCTTTGTTGAAATTGTATTCAGGGTGAAGGCATACAGTCCTAAAACTACACACACCACCACTTGTCTATATGACAAACTAATATATTTTTTCAAGGAACACGAGAAAAAACATGAATCCCAAGCCTACTTTTCATTATAAACACATCCCACCATGTTGACTGAGTTAAAGCTATTCATTAGTCAAATCAAATCGCATTAGTCACATGCACCGAATACAACAGGTGTTGTACCTTAACCAACAATGCAGTTAACAAAAATACGGATAAGAATAAGGTATAAATGTGGGGTACGAGTACAGAGTCAATGTGTGGGGGCACCGGTTAGTTTAAAGTATGTACATGTAGGTAGAGTTATTAAAGTGACTATGCATAGATAACAACAAAGAGTAGCAGCGGTGTAAAATGTGTGTGGGGGGGGGGGGGGCAATGCAAATAGTCTGGGTAGCCATTTGATTAGATGTTCTGGAGTCTTATGGCTTGGGGTTAGAAGCTGTTTAGAAGCCTATTGGACCGGGACTCAGCGCTCCGGAACTGCTTGCCGTGCGGTAGCAGAGTGTGGCTGGAGTCTCTGACAATTTTTAGGGCCTTCCTCTGACACCGCCTGGCGGTGGCCCAAGTGGTGTTGAACGCCGTACGCATTACCCTCTGTAGTGCCTTGCGGTGGAGGCAGAGCAATTGCCATACCAGGCAGTGATGCAACCATGCTCTCGATGTTGGAGCTGAATAACTTTTTGAGGATCTGAGGACCCATGCCAAATCCAGTTGCAGAGGGGGGTGTTTAGTCCCAGGGTACTTAGCATAGTGATGAGATTTGAGGACACTATGGTGTTGAACGCTGAGCTGTAGTCAATGAATAGCATTCTCACGTAAGTGTTCCTTTTGTCCAGGTAGGTACGGGCAGTGTTGAGTGCAATAGTGATAGAGATGGCAGGAAGCTTGACCCCAGTGATGTACTGGACCGTTCGCACTACCCTCTGTAGCGCCTTGCGGTCGGAGACCGAGCAGTTGCCGTACTAGGCAGTGATGCAACCATGCTCTCAATGGTGCAGCTTTAGAACCTTTTGAGGATCTGAGGACCCATGACAAGTATCTTTTCAGTCTCCTGAGGGGGAATAGGTTTTGTGGTGCCCTCTTCACGACTGTCTTGGTGTGCTTGGACCATGTTAGTTTGTTGGTGATGTGGACACAAAGGAACTTGAAGCCCTCAACCTGCTCCACTCCAGCCCCATCGATGACAATGGGGGCGTGCTTGGTCCTCTTTTTCCTGTAGAATACAATCATCTACTTTGTCTTGATCACGTTGATGGAGAGGTTGTTGTCCTGGCACCACATGGCCTACCTCTAAGTCCTCCTCCCTATAGGCTGTCTCATCGTTGTCGGTGATCAGGCCTACCACTGTTGTGTCACCGGCAAATTTAATGATGGTGGTGTAGTCGTGCCTGGTCATGCAGTCGTGGCTGAACAGGGAGTACAGGAGGGGACTAGGCACGCACCCCTGAGGGGCTCTTGTGTTGAGGATCAGCGTGGAGGATGTGTTGTTACCTACCCTTATCACCTGGGGGTGGCCCATCAGGAAGTCCAGGATCCAGTTGCAGAGGGAGGTGTCCTTAGCTTAGCGATGAGCTTTGAGGACAATATGGTGGTGAACGCTGAGCTGTAGTCAATGAATAGCATTCTCACATAGGTGTTCCTTTTGTCCAGGTGGGAAAGGGCAGTGTGGAGTGCAATAGAGATTGCATCATCTGTGAATCTGTTGGGGCGGTATGCAAATTGGAGTGGGTCTAGGGTTTCTGGGATAATGGTGTTGATGTGAGCCATGACCAGCCTTTCGAAGCACTTCATGGCTACAGATGTGAGTGCTATAGGTTGGTAGTCGTTTAGACAAGTTACCTTAGTGTTCTTGGGCACAGGCACTATGGTGGTCTGCTTAAAACATGTTGGTATTACAGACTCGGACAGGGAGAGGTTGAAAATGTCAGTGAAGACACTTGCCAGTTGGTCAGCGCGTGCTCGCAGTACACGTTCTGGTAATCCGTCTGGCCCTGCGGCCTTGTGAATGTTGACCTGTTTAAAGGTCTTACATCGGCTGTGACGAGCGTGATCACACAGTCTTCCAGAACAGCTGGTGCTCTCATGCATGTTTCAGTGTTATTTGCCTTGAAGCGAGCATAGAAGTAGTTTAGCTCGTCTGGTAGGCTCATGTCACTGGGCAGCTCTAGGCTGTGCTTCCCTTTGTAGGCTGTTTGCAAGCCCTGCCACATCCAACAAACATCAGGGCCGATGTAGTACGATTCAATCTTAGTCCTGTATTGACGCTTTGCCTGTTTGATGGTTCTTTGGAGGGCATAGCGGGTCCGGGTTAGAGACCCGCTCCTTGAAAGCGGCAGCTCTAGCCTTTAGCTCAGTGCGGCTGTTGCCTGTAATGCATGGCTTCTGTTTGGGGTATGTACGTACGGTCACTGTGGGGACGACATCATCGATGCAGTTATTGATGAAGCCAGTGACCGATGTGGTGTACTCCTCAATGTCATCGGAAGAATCCCATAACATATTCTAGTCTGTGCTAACAAAACACTCCTGTAGCTTAGCATCTGCATCATCTGACCACTTTATTGGTCGACTCACTGGTGATTCCTGCTTTAATTTTTTGCTTGTAAGCAGGAATCAGGAGGATATAATTATGGTTAGATATACCAAATGGAGGACGAGGGAGAGCTTTGTATGCGTCTCTGTGTGTGGAGTAAAGGTGGTCCAGAGTTATTTTCCCTCTGGTTGCACATTTAACATGAGGATAGAAATTTGGTAAAACGGATTTAAGTGTCCCTGCATTAAAGTCCCCGGCTACTAGGAGCATCGCCTCTGGGTGAGTGTTTTCTTGTTTGCTTCCTGCTACCACACTGGTTCCCCAATGAGGATGGAGAGGGGTAAGAGGGGTGAGGCCCTAACAGGGTGAAAAATGAATTGGCTTCTCTCCCTGTCAGGCTCTGTGGACTAAACAGGTTAGGGGGGTCCTGGGGGAACGAGGGACGGGGGGGAGAGAAGCCCTCCTGCGAAAACAAACCAGTCTCATTAACCCCCATTTATAGAGAGCTTAGTGCTGAGAAGAGCAGAGGGCTGCAGCTGCACTGATTGAGACACAGGTTCCCTCTGAATACAAACAGACATTCACGCACGCACACACACACTCCTCCTGACTGGCTTGGCTATGCTTCTGCGCAATGTTCCATGGTTTACTCTGATTGGAGTGTGTGAAGCATGACCACTGTAGCAAAGCCCAGGCTGCTCTGTGATGAAAAAATGTGCTCCACTTCATTGATTACCATCACTGTTAGTGGGAGAAAGAGCTACGGTTTATACATGTGCCCAAATTGAGCAACTTGTTTTTGAAATCTTAGAAGTTGTTTTGAAATCATACAATTATCAAACTTGCATGAAATCCATCCGATTCTGATATCACAGTTGTTCCCTAACTCACTTTGCAGTGTAACCCAACTCAACTTTTGTGTCTTGTGACCAACCAATGTAATCATCAGCTGTGACCCAAAAGGAGTCAGCTTCTACCCAACATTAGGGAAACACTGACCTAACCCACCCTTGTCATCAACACACCACATAAACCATTCCTTTCATGGTTACTGTGAAAAGAGCATCTTCACAGACGTAACCAACAGATAAGAGGGATTACTTAACAGCTCTGTGTTCCACAGCTGTCCCCTGAACGCCACTCACCTGCATTGAGATCAACATGAAATCCACCAAGCTCCCAATCCCACAGAAGCCAACTGTGCAGAATTTGAGCAGCCCTAGAGAGAGAGACATGTTGGAGTTAAATAGGGTATAAAACAGGGAGGGCTCTCCAACCGTGTTACTGGAGAGCTACCCTCCTGTAGGTTTACACCAGGGCTCTCCAACCGTGTTACTGGAGAGCTACCCTCCTGTAGGTTTACACCAGGGCTCTCCAACCGTGTTACTGGAGAGCCACCCTCCTGTAGGTTTACACCAGGGCTCTCCAACCATGTTACTGGAGAGCTACCATCCTGTAGGTTTACACCAGGGCTCTCCAACCGTGTTACTGGAGAGCTACCCTCCTGTAGGTTTTCGCTCCAACCCTAGTTATAACTAACCTGATTCACCTTCTGAATCTGCTAATTATTAGAATCCGGTGCGCTAGACTGGTTGAGTGTAAACCTATAGGACAGTAGCTCTCCAGGAACAGGGTTGGAGAGCCCTGGTATAAAGCTTTATGGGGTACTCCATGCCTCTTTAAAGTTGGCATAAATTAATCATAATTTGCTAGCTATTGTGTGAGGCGACTGGGCAAGGTTTCAGTTCATTCCCTATGTTCGGTTCCAAATTTGCCCATGTGTGGCTGAATGGGAAATTAACTTGCGAGGCAAAGGTGAACGATATTGAACACTTTGACTGCTGGGCGGCGGAGTGGAGAGGCTATGTGGGTGTGTGGGTATTGGGTGTTTAGTTGTTTGCGGCCTGATTTGCTTTCAGAGGGAAATCGTGCCAAGTCAACTTTGTGTCCAAAACAACTTTGAGGATTGGGAATAACAGGTCTTTATCGTTGAGAGGAGCAGAGAAGAAGATTAAACATGAATGTGTGCAACTGAGCCGCTGTGAGCAGCTGAGGGTGTGAATTGGATGTATGAAAACACAGAGCACGGCGAGCAGGTCATTCAACTAAACACATCATCCTGTTAACATTCACACGGTCACTAGCTTACGACATAACTATGTAACATAACTGTAAGGTAGACCCGGAGATGACACTACTGCATGTCGGGGAGTACTCACTGCATCACTGGGCAATGACTACTGGCACTCACTAGCTCACTCACTCACACTCACACTCACACACACACACAATCTGAATTGCAGGCAAATTATGGAAACACCAACTCCAAATAATTGTTAACACTATTGTAAATTGCTCCATTGGGAGGTAACAGGGGTAGCTTTGTTGATTCCAGGGTGGACGTTTTTAAAAACGATGCCAGTCGGGTGGCTACTCTACAAAGCAGAAGCCCACTTAATAACCCACCGTTCCATGGTGATTCCCAAGCCAACCGTGCCAAACCAGGCCAGGTGTTGCTCAGTGCAGCATCTAAAGCCGGCTCATGCCCGTCCTCAGTGTGGCTCTGCGATGCCAAAGTACACCATGCTAGTTGGAAAAACTAAACCCCCCCCCCCCCCCCAAAAGAATACAAGGCTTTCAGCCACCAGCCACTTTGTAATCTTGCAGGTGCCTAATTAAGAACAAGAATAAAGGAAAGGGAAGAAACAGCAGTGTTTCACTCCAGTGTCTGGGTTTACCACTGTTTTATAATGTCATGTAATAGTGGTTTCTTTCAGGTCCTCACAGGAAGTAGTGACCCTCTGTTTCTTAGAAACCTGCTTCATTGATTAATGCTCAACTTTGATAAATGGTCTACTTTATACTAATCCACAAACATGCAAGTTGTGTTTCTGTCCAAAACCAGCAGATCTTTTCAAACTCTCTAATATCAATACATCCAATAAATGAATGGGTAGCTAGTCATGCATTTCAACATGTGTTCTTCCTTTTTTTACAAAAACAATTACAAAGAAAATCTTTCATTGTATTTAGACCGGTTTGTTAGCAGCAGATAGGATTTGGAAATGAATCTACTTATAAATATAAATTCATCCATTGCACCCCCATGTCAGTTATTGAGAGTGAACAGCAATAACAACAGTCATACTGTACCTAAAGCTGGGTATCCCAAGTAGAAGCGATCCGCTCCTAACCATCCCAGGAAGAGCGACAGGGCCACCGCTACTTTGTAGGAGTAACCGCTCCTGTAAGGAAATAACATGTTAGCTCAAAACAGTTCAATAATGTTTCACATTTGTACAAAAACATCACATATGATGGTATATGATTTAGCCTAATCAATATCAATTGAAAATAAAACATGTTCAGGGTCATCATAGCTAAAACTTTTTGCTATGGTCTGCCCTAATGAATACAGCCCTGATACAGCCTATACAAAACATTAAGAACACCTGACCAGGTGAATCCAGGTGAAAGCTATGACCCTTATTGATGTTGCGTGTTAAATTCACTTCAAATCAGTGTAGATGAAGGGGAGGAGACGGCTTAAAGACGGATTTTTAAGCATTTAAACAATTGAGACATGGATTGTGTGTGTGAGCCATTCAGAGGGTGAAAGGTAAAGACAAAAGATGTAAGTGCCTTTAAACGGGGTGTGGTAGTAGGGGCCTTTAAACGGGGTGTGGTAGTAGGGGCCTTTAAACGGGGTGTGGTAGTTGGGGCCTTTAAACGGGGTATGGTAGTAGGGGCCTTTAAACGGGGTATGGTAGTAGGGGCCTTTAAACGGGGTGTGGTAGTAGGGGCCTTTAAACGGGGTATGGTAGTAGGGGCCTTTAAACGGGGTGTGGTAGTAGGGGCCTTTAAACGGGGTATGGTAGTAGGGGCCTTTAAACGGGGTATGGTAGTAGGGGCCTTTAAACGGGGTGTGGTAGGGGCCTTTAAACGGGGTGTGGTAGTAGGGGCCTTTAAACGGGGTGTGGTAGTAGGGGCCTTTGAACGGGGTATGGTAGTAGGGGCCTTTAAACGGGGTATGGTAGTAGGGGACTTTGAACGGGGTATGGTAGTAGGGGCCTTCAAACGGGGTATGGTAGTAGGGGACTTTGAACGGGGTATGGTAGGGGGAGCCTTTAAACGGGGTGTGGTAGTAGGGGCCTTTAAACGGGGTATGGTAGTAGGGGCCTTTAAACGGGGTATGGTAGTAGGGGCCTTTAAACGGGGTATGGTAGTAGGGGCCTTTAAACGGGGTATGGTAGTAGGGGCCTTTAAACGGGGTATGGTAGTAGGGGCCTTTAAACGGGGTATGGTAGTAGGGGCCTTTAAACGGGGTATGGTAGTAGGGGCCTTTAAACGGGGTATGGTAGTAGGGGCCTTTAAACGGGGTGTGGTAGTAGGGGCCTTTAAACGGGGTGTGGTAGTAGGGGCCTTTAAACGGGGTATGGTAGTAGGGGCCTTTAAACGGGGTATGGTAGTAGGGGCCTTTAAACGGGGTATGGTAGTAGGGGCCTTTAAACGGGGTATGGTAGTAGGGGCCTTTAAACGGGGTATGGTAGTAGGGGCCTTTAAACGGGGTATGGTAGTAGGGGCCTTTAAACGGGGTGTGGTAGTAGGGGCCTTTAAACGGGGTGTGGTAGTAGGGGCCTTTGAACGGGGTATGGTAGTAGGGGACTTTGAACGGGGTATGGTAGTAGGGGCCTTTAAACGGGGTATGGTAGTAGGGGACTTTGAACGGGGTGTGGTAGTAGGGGCCTTTGAACGGGGTATGGTAGTAGGGGACTTTGAACGGGGTATGGTAGTAGGGGCCTTTAAACGGGGTATGGTAGTAGGGGACTTTGAACGGGGTATGGTAGTAGGGGACTTTGAACGGGGTATGGTAGTAGGGGACTTTGAACGGGGTATGGTAGTAGGGGCCTTTGAACGGGGTATGGTAGTAGGGGACTTTGAACGGGGTATGGTAGTAGGGGCCTTTAAACGGGGTATGGTAGTAGGGGCCTTTAAACGGGGTATGGTAGTAGGGTTCTTTGAACGGGGTATGGTAGTAGGGGCCTTTAAACGGGGTATGGTAGTAGGGTTCTTTAAACGGGGTATGGTAGTAGGGTTCTTTGAACGGGGTATAGTAGGGGCCTTTAAACGGGGTATGGTAGTAGGGGCCTTTAAACGGGGTATGGTAGGGGGGGCCTTTGAACGGGGTATGGTAGGGGGGGCCTTTAAACGGGGTGTGGTAGTAGGTGCAAGGCGTACTGGTTTGTGTCAAGAACTGCAATGTTACTGGGTTCTTCATGCTCAACAGTTTCCTGTGTGTATCAAGAATGGTCCGCCACCCAAAGGACATCCAGCCAACTAGACAACTGTGGGAAGCATTGGAGTCAACATAGGCCAGCATCCCTGTGGAACGCTTTCGACACCTTGTAGTCCATACCCCGACAAATTAAGGCTGTTCTAAGGGCAAAGGGGGGGTGGAAGTCAATATTAGGAAGGTGCTCCTAATGTTTGGCATACTGGGTGTACATGTGCAACACTTCCACAGTGTCTGGTACTGTACATACACATTCCTGCAAGGGAGGCTTTTGTTAAAGCCCACTTCCTCTCCACTGAATCGAAACTCCGTCCCATTGGACAAGCGGCAGCTGACGTTTGGAGAAGGTAGGCATTCCACTGAAAACCCCAACAGATGGTTTAGGACAAAGCAACACAGAACAGCAGTTATGTGGGTTTCAATTTGTGTAGATTCTGATGGAAATGCACATTGATAAAAGTATTACAAAATATTATGACAGTTAAGAACCAGGACCTAAATGACCTATTATTTTTAGCTTTATTTTATTAGGGCTACCTATTATAATTTCTTGTCCCTGCAAATTAGTCTTTCAATTTGAGTTAGGCTACGTGGTACCGCCATGCATATACTGTGTCAACTACATTCTAATTCCCAAAGTCCTTATATATGGAGAATCTATTCGAACCAATCATTATGGTGGTCCTCTGTAGCTCAGTTGGTAGACCATGACGCTTGGCACACCAGGATAGTGCGTTCTATTCCTGGGACCTTCCGTACGTAAAATGTGTGCATGAAAGACTAATGGTGGTACAAACTCAAAAAAGCACAAAAGAGGATTTCACCACCCATCATCTAAGATTGTTCTAAAATAATTGATGTTAGAAACAGATATGATTAGCAATCATTAAGCTCATTGATTGCATCCAAATTGGCCATTTCTCTTTTTAGGATTCATATATATATATATGCATATTCATATATATATATTCATACTCAATAAATATAGTACCTAACATCCAATTTTGGACCTAACTTTGTTCTGACAATGAGCTAGACATTGGTCAACAGCCACCCACGGACTCCCCATGCCAATCCCACCCCGACAATTTGTATATAGTATCAGTTCTGTGTCTGACCAGTAGTATGGAGCTGCGGCTCTAAGTGTTGTTTCTTCATACTATTCAATGCATTGCCAGGGAATTTGGTGATGTTTGTTTTACCCCTGTTCTGAGAAATTTGTCATTTAAGTTGTTAGGTTAATGTCCCATCCTACATCCGGATATTACCGGATTCTGACCACTAGATGGTGCTGTTCCTACCATTAAGTTAAAGTTTCAAGAAAACCCGAACCCCCACCCTCAATGTTAAATGGATAGTTCACCCAAATGACTAAATTACATTGCTTACAGGGTAAGAAACAGTCTGTTGACAAGGTATGGCAGAAACATATGCTTTGGTTTTGTTGGCCACTGTTTGAAATGCTAACTTTTTAGAATTTGTGGCACAAACCCAATGCAAGTCAATGGTACCTCTGTTAGCATTGTCACATGTCATGTTCAAATCATCCTAAAGTATCTAGAAATGTATTGCGTAACTCAATGGATGTTACTTATAGATGGATAGGAAGCGAGAAAATGCTAATATAGATAACATTGACTTGCATTGGATTGGTGCCACAAAATGCTAAAAAGTTACCATTTGAAACAGTAACCATGTAAACAAAACCAAAGCATAGGTTGCTGTCATACCTTGTCCATAGACTGCTTACAGGGTAAGGAAACCAGTGTAACTTTGTAATTTGGGTTAACTATCCCTTTTAACATTGGGGTGGGGGACATAGAACTGATGCTATATACTCGTTCTTGGGGTGGGATTGGCGTGTGGGGGGTCGTGGGTGGCTTCAAAAAATGTCTTTGGAATCCTCATGTCTTACTAATTCTTAGAAAAACATAAGATACTATATTTATTGAATACTAAATTAATCATACAAATCTTAAAAAAAAAAAAAAAAAAAAAAAAATGATGTTCCAGGAATGCTTATCTAACTACAGAAACGATTTCAGAACAATCTGAGATGGTGGGTGCTAAACGGCATATTATTATTACAATGAACAAAAATAAACAACATGCAACAAATTCAAAGATTTTACTGAGTTACCGTTCATATAAGGAAACCAGTCAACTTAAATCCATTAACTAGGCCCTAATCTATGGATTTCACATGACTGGGAATACAGATATGCATCTGTTGGTCACAAATACCAAAATGAAAAAAAATAAAAATAAAAGTAGGGGCGTGGATCAGAAAAACAGTCAGTATCTGATGAGACCCCCATGTGGTCATGCACACATCTCCATCACATAGAGTTGATCAGGCTGTTGATTGTGGCCAGTGGAATTTTGTCCCACTCCTCTTCAATGGCTGTGCGAAGTTGCTGGATATTGACGGGAACTGGAACCCGCTGTCGTACACCTCGATCCAGAGCATCCCAAACATGCTCAATGGGTGACATGTCTGGCGACAGGTAGCCTAGTGGTTAGTGTGTTGGGCCAATAACAGAAAGGTTGCTGGATCGAATCCCCAAGCTGACAAGGTAAAAGTCTGTCGTTCTCCCCCTGAACAAGGCAGTTAACCCACTGTTCCGCGGTAGGCTGTCATTGTAAATAAGAATTTGTTCTTTAACTGACTTGCCTAGTTAAATAAAGGTTAAATAACTAAAATAAAAATATGCAGGCAATGGAAGAACTGGGACATTTTCAGATTCCAGGAATTGTGTACAGATCCTTGTGACATTGGGCCGTGCATTATCATGCTGCAACATGAGCTGATGGTGGTCGATGAATGGCACGACAATGGGCCTCAGGATCTCGTCACAGTATCTCTGTGCATTCAAATTGCCATTGATAAAAATGCAATTGTGTTTGTTGTCTGTAGCTTATACCTGTCTATACCTTTATCTGACCACTATGGTCACAAAGTTGACATCAGCAAACCGCTCAACCACACGATGCTGTCTGTCACCTGCCCGGGACAGTTGAAACCGGGATTTATCCATGAAGAGCACACTTCTCCAGTGTGCCAGTGACCATTGAAGGTGAGCAGTCTGTTATGATGCCAAACTACAGTCAGGTCAAGACACTGGTGAGGACAACGAGCACGAAGATGAGCTTCCCAGAGACGGTTTCTGACAGTTTGCGCAGAAATTCTTCAGTTGTGCAAACCCACAGTTTCATCACCTGTCCGGGTGGATGGTCTCATCCCACAGGTGAAGAAAGTGGATGTGAAGGTCCTGGGCTGTCTTGGTTACACTTGTTCTACAGTTGTCAGGCCAATTGGACGTACTGCCAAATTCTCTAAAACACTACTTATGGTTGAGAAATTAACATTAAATTCTCTGGCAACAGCTCTGGTGGACAATCCTACAGTCAGCATGCCAATTGGACGCTCCCTCAAAACTTGATACATCTGTGGCATTGTATTGTGTTCCAAAACTGCACATCTTAGAATGGCCTTTCATTGTTCCCAGCACAAGGTGCATCTGTGTAATTATCATGCTGTTTAATCATTTTCTTGATATGCCACACCTGTCAGTTGGATGGATTATCTTGACAAAGGAGAAATGCTCACTAACAGGGATGTAAACAAATTTGTTGCCAACATTTGAGAGAAATAAGCTTTTTGTGCGTATGGAACATTTCTGGGATATTTTATTTAAGCTCATGAAACCAATACATTACATATTGCGTTAATTTTTCTTCAGTATATTATACATCACTCAACCAGAACCACTTACCCCAAGCAATCATGTCCTTGCAATTCTCAGGTTCTTGAGTGGCATCGTCTATCCTTGGTGCTTTACAAATATACTTGAACAGTATTAAGGCAACAACAAAGTATCAACTGTCATCCACAGCACAGTAAATAATGTAACATGATATCTAACAAATTGTGCTTGTCAGGTTGATATACAGTACCAGTCAAAAGTTTGGACACACATACTTAGTGTTAAACAAATCAAAATATATTTTAGATTCTTCAAAGTAGCCACAATTTGTCTTGATGACAGCTTTGCATTCTCTCAACCAGCTTCATCTGGAATGCTTTTCCAACAGTCTTGAAGGAGTTCCCACATATGCTGAGCACTTGTTGGCTGCTTTTCCTTCACTCTGTGGTCCAACTCATCCCAAACCATCTCAATTGGGTTGAGGTCAGGGGATTGTGGAGGCCAGGTCATCTGATGCAGCACCATCACTCTCCTTCTTGGTCAAATAGACCTTATTTAACCTTTATTTCACTACGCAAGTCAGTTAAGAACAAATTCTTATTTACAATGACGGCCTACCCCGGACGACGCTGGGCCAATTATGATCCGCCCTATTGGACTCCCAATCACGGCTGGTTTGTGATACAGCCTGGAATCGAACGAGGGTCTGTAGTAGCGCCTTTAGCACTGAGATGCAGTGCCTTAGACCGCTGCGCCACTCGGGAGCCCTCGATCACTCGCCTTCTTGGAAAAATGATCCTTGCACAGCCTGGAGGTGTGTTGGGTCATTGTCCTGTTGATAAATGATAATAAAATAAATGATAGTCCAACTGAGCGCAAACCAGATGGGATGGCGTATCGCTGCAGAATGCTGTGGTAGCCATGCTGGTTAAGTGTGCCTGGAATTCTAAATAAATCACAGACAGTGTCACCAGCAAAGCACCCCCACACCTCCTCCTCCATGCTTCATGATGGGAACCACACATGGAGATAATACGTTCACCTGCTCTGCGTCTCACAAAGACATGGCGGTTGCAACCAAAAACATCTCACATTTTGATTAATCAGACCAGAAGACATATTTCCACTGGTCTAATGTCCATTGCTCGTGTTTCTTGGCCCAAGCAAGTCTCCTCTTCTTATGGGTGTCCTTTGGTAGGGGTTTCTTTGCAGCTATTCGACCATGAAGGACTGATTCACACAGTCTCCTCTGAAAAGTTGATGTTGAGATTTGTCTGTTAGTTGAACTCTGAAGCATTTATTTGGGCTGCAATTTCTGAGGCTGGTACTCTAATGAACTTGTCCTCTTCCTTTCCTGTGGCGGTCCTCATGAGTCCGTTTCATCATAGTGCTTGATGGTTTTTTCGACTGCACTTGATGAAACTTTCAAAGTTCTTGAAATTTTCCAGAATGACTGACCTTCATTTCATCAAGTAACAATGGACTGTTGTTTCTCTGCTTATTTGAGCTGTTCTTGCCATAATATGGACTTGATTTTCTACCAAATAGGGCTATCTTCTGTAAACCACCCCTACCTTGTCACAACACAATTGATTGGCTCAAACACATTAAGAAGGAAATTCACTTTTAACAAGGCGCACATGTTCATTGAAATGCATTCCAGTTGACTACCTCGAGAAGCTGGTTGAGAGAATGCCAAGAGTGTGCAAAGCTGTCATCAAGGCAAAGTGTGGCTACTTTGAAGAATCTAAAATGTGTTATTTCACAGTTTGTGTCTTCACTATTATTCTACAATGTAAAACAAATAGTAAAACTAAAGAAAAATGGAATGAGTAGGCGTGTCCAAACTTTTGATTGGTACTGTATTTTCATCCATTCAGTCATCAGCATCGTTCAAGGGAACATATGACATTACAAAAATGCATACCAATGAATAATGTTTATAAAGACCCGAGAACATATCTTGATGAAAAAACAAGAGACTCTTGCCAAGAGTTAACGTTACATGGAAGATGACTGGTGAATACAGACGAGCAAACATAACTATACTATTCATCTGTTTCAAAATCGGATTAGTTATATTTTCCAAAAGTACACAACATGCAGGCTTATGTTTGCTAGCTAGCTAAATAAATGCATGCTAACGTCAGTTAGCCAGGTAACATTAGCTAGCTAGCGTGCATGAAAACCCTGTCATATTTTCGTGATTTGCAAGTAATCACGTTTAAAAGGATATTGTCCCAGGCGTAGACTTTCACAACTATCGACATCATTTGCGAGAACAAATTGGAAATGGCAATACATACAATAAAACAAAATGCCCAACGACATGGTCCGTAAAGAGAACAGCCGACTTCCGGGAAACGCCATGTTGACGACGCGACCACTTGGTCACGTGACATCGTTTTTAAACCTCTGTCTGAGTCCAAAACCAAAACCTTGTGAATTCGTACCAGTAATTTTTGTTTTCAACGTTAAACGTAGTTTAACTGAAACATCTGAACAGGTTAAGCTATGAGATTGTTACAATGCAAGTGCTCAATAGTATCCTTGTAGTAGGATAATCTTACCCCATTTGCACACACTGTATATATATATATATATATATATATATATATATTGTATATTGTGTTATTGACTGTACGTTTGTTTATTACATGTGTAACTCTGTTGTTGTTTGTGTTGCACTGCTTTGCTCTTGGCCATGTCACAGTTGTAAATGAGAACTTGTTCTCAACTAGCCTACCTGGTTAAATAAAGGTGAAATAAAATAAAAAATAGTATGCAAAAACATGTTAGCTAGCAAATCAGTTTCTGTGTCGCAACAGATGGCTAATGTTAGCTAAATAGAACAGTAGCTGACTCATTTAAATTGGCTAGCTACTGCCTGTGCTAGCTGACTCACTGAAGTTAGCGGAACATTTCGAGAAGCTAATTTAAAAGTTGTTTTATGGAGTTATTTGATGTTCAGACTAAGCTCCTGTTAAAGAGAACCTACACTTACTTAAAACAAAAGTTTAGTTCATAGATTTAGACTAGTTATGCTAGTTCGCTGGACAGAAAGAGATGATGTGCAAGCAAGTGTTTGCTAACGTTAACTACATCTCTACATTTAGAAGGCTCTCACAGCTTAAACCTTGCTCACAAACAAAGTGATAGTTCAGTGAATCGCTCCACTGATTCTTTTAAAACTTTACATCCTGGTTCAGGTAAGGGGCGGGTTCATTTATTAACTTCCGCTGTACCGGTAGGGTGGAACAAAGTCATATCTCTTCCTTTAGCTAGATAATTTAGTAGCTAGTTAGCTAGTTTTATCTTCTTCTGGGTTTAGCTAACACATTTGTTGTGGTTTGTTAACTTGAGACATCTGTGGCATTTGTGTTACTTGGCAAATATAAACGTGGCTTAGTTTACCTGTCGAAACTTGTTTACCACTGGCTATGTAAATAGTTAACCCATGCTAATGGCTTGCTGACTGACAGAAGGACAATTGGGTATTTCTCACAAATATTTGAACGTATACTTTTAGTGTTGTATTGTGAAGTGTTGCAAAAGGGCTGTATTGTGATGATGCTTAGCCAACTTGATGGACCCAGCTCAAAAGCAGTACGGCCTTGTACTCCGTACTAATGGAGGCGATCACTAATTGTTCTTGATAGGCCTTTTATTCGATGCATTATCATCTGCCTAAAGATTATTAGAATTGTTGTTATGAGCTTTGTTTTTCATGTAAACTTGCCCTGCTTCCTCACAGTCTGCATCACAAAGATACTCTGAGACCGAGTTAGGACAATGTATGAAAATGTCCCAACAGGTACATTTAAGTCTGCTCCCATTATTGAACTGTTTTATGAACAATACTGGATATAAATGTGATACAAATGAACTTTTTCATAATCAACATTGTGTGTGTGTGTGTGTGTATGAACACATGGGGCTGTGTGTTTATGATGTGTGTGTCAGTCTCCACAGTGGAGCGCCAGCAGGTATTGCAGGCTTTGGAGCGGCTGCAGGCCAAGATGGCCCAGAGGGAGGAGTGGACCCACAGTGAGAGGCTGGGGGTGCTGAGGGATGCTCTACAGAGCCCACTGCTAGGACACATCCTCACTCTACAGCATTCAATCAAACAACTCAAAGACCAGGTAATGCTGAATACCTGCAGAGAAAGGGAAAACCTAATATTAAGACCCATGGCTTGTGAATAGCACATAGGAGATTTCATTAGTGAGGGAAAGGGGGATACCTTGTCAGTTGTACAACTGAATGCATTCAACTGAATTGTGTCTTCTGTATTTACCCCAACCCCTCTGAATCAGTGAGGTGCCATAATCAACATCCGTGTCTTCGGTGCCTGGGAGCAGTGGGTTAACTGCCTTGCACAGAGGCAGAACGACAGATTTTTACCTTGTCAGCAACCCTTCGGGTTACCGGCCCAGCGCTCTAACCACTAGGCTACCTGCCACCCAATGTGGTCACTTATGATTATACTATGATTAAGCCAACTGTTCTGCTATTATATGTGGGCTTACTTGAGCTTACATGCAGCAAGACAATGATCCAAATCACACAATCAAGTCTACATGAAAATGGCCAAAAAGCAACAAATTTGAAGTTTTGGAATGGAAGTGAAAGACCAGGCCTAATCCTAATTAAGATGTTGTGGCAGGATTTAAAATGAGCAGTTAATGCTTGAAAACCCACAAATGTTGTTTAGTTAAAGCAGTTCTGCATGGAGGAGTGGTCCAAAATTCCTCCACAGAGACGTGAGTGACTGATTAAAAACTACAGGAAGTGTTTGAGTCATTGCTCCTAAAGGTGGCACAACCAGTTATTGAGAGTAAGGGGGCAATACATTTTTCACACAGGGGAATCATTTTGTTTATGAAATTAATGAAATTGGTATGTAATTTGTGTTATTTGTTCACTCAGATTCCATTCATCTAACATTACAGTAAGTTATGGTTGAATATCTGATAAGATATAGTATAAAAAAATATACAAAAGAAGATAATTAGAAAGGGGGCAAATACTTTCACAGCACTTTAGCAACAAATAAACCTTGTTTTGGAATATGTAACATTTCAGATTGTGATGAAATGGTAAAAATACTCAATGTCAGTGTGCTTTAAGTCTACAGCATTCTAAACCTTTTACTTGTGCTTAAAGGGAGGCATGGGAAAAAACACCCAGCCACACTCCAATTCATTTGTATTCAGGTTGCATTATTATTGACGTAAAAAAAAGAATCCTTAAAATAAACTATCCACATGCCAAATTAAGATAATGGCAATAACCAATGCCTGCCTTCATATTCTAAGTGCTGCGAAGGTCAGCCGAGTGTCTATGAATGCTTCAGGTAAAAACGTATGGCGTGATAGCAAGGCGGAGGTGGCGGAGGTGCTTTTCTGTGCATCTATCAAGCTTTAATATCTACTGGCGGGGCTTGAGTAAGTGCCTTGTCCGAGATGTATTGATGAAATGGTGGGGGAAGGCTGCGTCGTCAGCCCGGGAAAAATGAGCAAGGAGACTGATAACTTTCCACAATGTGAGTCATTAATGCAGTACCTGTTTGGGACCGGCCAGAGCTGCTGCAGAGGATTTTATTGCCCCCCACCCCCACCCTACAGTAGTGCTAATATGTGAAAGAATGTGTCTTACGGTTGTTGGTGAACGAAAGCAGCTTAGAATGTCTGCGTTTCCTTGGAGACTTTTTTTGTGTGGCTTTATCGAAATAGATCTCTGAACTATCTTAGTTCACAATCACATTAAATTAAATGATTCTACTGAAGTTTTGTAAACAGTAAACAAAGCAGCTCTACCTTAGCTTTCTTTGTATCCTCCTCCACTGTGAAATTACACACCAAACCTCCCTCTCCTCCTCCCCAGCTGAACTGCATGCCTCCAGACACCTGCAGTGATTTCAGCTTCTCTAGGAAGGGCCAGCTGATTGTCAGTGCCAGCCGCCCAGCCAGCAGCCTGTGCACGTCCATTCCCGGCACTGTGTTGTCCAACGGCTCGGCCCTTGCCTCCCCCGACCAGCTCCAGAGATGGTTCTGCACCTCCGCTAAGGTAGGCGGCTGCACCGGTTCTGCCCACACACACCGCCCACCTGATGCTATGGTCACAGCTAGCTAGGATACTCCACCGTGGAGAGATGATGGTTTTAGAGTAGACTGTCATTTGTGTGTTGGTGTGCTGTAATTGGTGGATAATCAAGACAATATGGGTTTAAATAGTTTTACCTGGGTGTTTTATGTAGGCCAAACAGAGGTTAAATGCTTTTAATTGTTTTACTGCATCAGGGATAGGGTACACAGACGTTTCAGCTTTACAGCCTTCTTCAGTGTATAGGTACAATTTTCTTTCATTCAAAACAGCATTTATAAAGAACAACGGATTAGCAGCTGGTGCCTCTAATTAGGGTTTCCGCTCATATGCCAATCCAACATATTGGTTAAATCAGATGGGGTCAGAGAGAAAAGGATGCTTCCCCTGTAGATCGTGTGTCTCTTGTTGCACCATAAGGAAATGTTTTAACTTTGTATGCCCTCAGACCTCTAGGACCTATAAGATAAAGTTGTGTATAACTTGCACTACTAAAGGAGTTATTTATATGTTAGTGTTCTTGTAGTAAAATTTATATTGGAAAAACATCCCGCGCCTTGAAAGTACGTCTTGGAGAACATAAATCCACTATTAGACGTCAAGATATCACCTCGCCAGTTGCGAGACACTTTATAGAACAGAATCATTCTATTAATGAATTGTGTTGAGTCGGGATGGAAAAAGTTCATCCAGCACGTAAGAGGAGGTAACTATGACAACAAAATACTGTGGCTATATAAATCACATTCTTTATCTCCACACGGTTTAAACAAAGAATTCGATTTCACCTCCTTCCTACGAGCCACATTTAGACTGTTATACAAGAACACTGTCCATATCAGATTTTGCATTTAGCTTATGAGTTGGCCCCACATGTTTATGAACGGCTGTGCCTGATGTGATGCCTGATGTGGTGGGCGATCTCATGAATTTATGTGATGTATTTAGGTGAGCAGACATCTGGGGCAATTGATTTGTGAGTTGCCCTTCGTGCCTGCTCCCATAACCTATAATTCTGTATCTCTTTGTGACTCATTTGAATACAGTTAGGGTAGAAAAGCCACTTCCCTGATTGGCAGATGAGTGTCAACCCTGATTAGAAACACCTGCTGCTCATCTGTAGTTCTTTACAAATGCTGTTTTGAATTAAATAACATTGTACCTACGCACTGAAGAAGGCTGTAAAGCCAAAACGTCTGTGTACTCTATCTCTAATGCAGTAATATCTATATATTTGTAAGAATGAGGTAAGTTTTATGCGATATACACCTCTTTTTGTTTGCCTGAATTTGTGCGTTTTACACACCAGCCAAGCTTCTGGGAAAGCGCCAAGGTTCCCTGTTGATTATGTAGGCCTACTGCTGTTGGTGGAGATATACATTCACCGGACAGTTTATTAGGTGGCTTGCTATATAAAGCTGGAAGACGGGAATCAAGGCATTCAGTTACTGTTCGATTGAACGTTACAAGGGGCAAAACGAGTTAACTAATCAACTTTGAGCGTGGTATGATCGTCGATGCCAGGCGTGCCGGATCCAGCGTCTCAGAAACTGACACCCTCCTGGGCTTTTCACACACCACAGTGTCTAGGGTTTCCAGAGAATGGTGTGACAAACAAAAAACATCCAGTTAGCGGAAGACCTGTGGGCGAAAACTGCTTGTTGATGAAAGAGAATGGCAAATTCTCCCAGCGTCATCTCTGAACGCACAACTCGTCAATTCTTGTCACTGATGGGATTTTGCAACAGACGACCACACTGGGTTCCACTCCTATCAGCGGAAAACAACAAGAAGAAGCAGCTCAAGTGGGCTCGTAATCACCTACCTTGGACAATCGAGGAGTGGAAAAACATTGTCTGGTCCGACAAATCCCGATTCAGGATTTGGCGCAGGCAACATGAGTCCATGGACCCATCCTGCCTGGTGCTAACGGTACAGGCTGGTGGTGGTTGTGTACCGCCGTCCGATATGCAGCAACTGCGTGATGCCACAGGGACCAACATCCCTGTGGAACGTTTCCGACTTGTAGAATCCATGCACGAATAATTCAGGTTGTTCTGGAGGCAAAGGGGGGTCTGAACCAGTACTAGATGTGTATACCTAATAAACTGGCTGGTGAGTGTAGCTTAAGGTTTTCCCTGGGTATTTGCAATGTGTAAATTTTGACCTGATTTCAGATTTTTTCCTCCACCAATGCAATTTGAGTGTTTTTGGATTTTTATTTGAAAGTTTTGACTGATGATTAATTCATTACCTATTTATTCACTGTGTCTTCTTGTGATGTAGGGGAGGCAGACAGAGCACATCAGCCTGCCTAAGCCCTTGTCTGGGGGCCTGGGCTTCAGTGTGGTGGGCCTAAGGGCCGAAGGGACAGGGGACCACGGGGTCTTCATCACACACGTCCAGCCTAGGAGCATCGCACATGGGTACCGCCTACTCTCTCACCAGCTCCTCCTTCTCAATCTCTTTACCAAGCCAACACAATATTAGTCAAGGATAACTCATGCTGATTTAGAATGTTTGACAGCTCGTATTAGAGTCCCTTTTAAAGGAAACTTTTAAAAAAATTGAGCATGCCTGCACTCAACAATCATAAATGCTTCTATCAGCTTATGTTAACAACAAAGAGTATTCAGTGACATGTGTAGTTAAATTAGCACAGCTTGTAAAGGCACTGACAAAAATGAGATACACAGACCTCATACAGTTCTAGAAAAAGTAATACGAGCAAAGATGAGAATCTTCTAAAAATACTTCCTGGTCCAGTAAACGTTACATGAAAAAAACATACAAGATACACTTCTTGGTAGCGACTCCTGTGGCGGGCCGGCCGCATGCACGCTGACACGGTCGCCAGGTGTACGGTGTTTCCTCCGACACATTGGTGCGGCTGGCTTCCGGGTTAAGTGGGCATTGTGTCAAGAAGCAGTGTGGCTTGGCGGGGTTGTGTTTCAGAGGACGCACGGCTCTCGACCTTCGCCTCCCCTGAGTCCGTACGGGAGTTGCAGCGATGGGACAAGACTCTTAACAACCAATTGGATACCACGAAAAAGGGGGTCAAAAAAGTACATACATTGTAATATAGGAAAAAGTGAATATATAAAAAAAAAAAAATACACCTTTTGGGTTTTCTTGCTCTTTGGGATCAAGGCGGGGTTACTGTAAAAATACTTAGTGACCATTTCTGATGTACAAATTGCTTTATAAATACATTTGATTGATTTGTGTTCTGTGTGCCGGCAGGGATGGGCGCATACAGGAGAACGACCAGATCCTGGTGATCAACGGGATGCCCCTGGACCAGAGTATCACCCAGCATCAGGCCATCGCTCTCCTGCAGCAGCCTGGGGACAGGGTGGATCTAGTGGTGGCCAGGGACCCTGCCACCATCACACAGCATACACACACCCTCCCGCCCCAACTCCCGCCTGGGCCCAGTCACAAGGTAAGGGTGGAGCACACATTTATGTATCTCAGTATGAAAATGTTTTTCTACTCAATCAATTAAGCTAGCATGGTGCTATCAATCAATCAAATGTATTTTGTAAAGCCCTTTTTTACATAAGCAGTTGTTCATTGGATTTAATCCTTAGAATAAATACTTTTAAGCCATTGCGTTTTCACTGTTTGTGCCGATCATGTAATTTGGGAGGACTGTAATTGTCCAACCAAATGACTGTGGTGTCTGTAATAACCGTTCGGGAAAAAACTAAAAACATTTACACACATTTTCTCCTCCTCTGCATGTGCTGCCATAGAAATATAATTAATAAAATGGGGAAACCCATTCAAGTCAATGATGACTTAAGTGTGGACTGGCAGCCACGGATGCAGTGACGAGGTCAATCGCTAGAGGTCAATAATAGAATGCAGATGTTACATTGAGATTGGCACACGTTCAACAAATCTGATCTAACAAAGTGTCTGTTTTCGCTGCATAGCATGTAGAAGCTGTCACTTTTCAGGTTTAGGAGAGACTTCTAGATGCTAACTCCCGTTTGTATACAGTAAGCTGGTTAGCATAGCTAGCATACAGAAATGGGTGGTGGTAGTCAGTTGTTTTTAACTGTAATGCAGTTGATTGGTAAAGATGGCATGAACATGTGTTGGGGTAGACATCCATACAGGTGTTATACTCAGATTTTTACCTTAACATATTATGAAATACACATACAACTAATAGCCTAAATGTAGGCTAATTTTACAGACGGACAATGAGACAGAATCCCCCCCCCCCCCACGCGTTTCCATGACAATTCCATTGTTTTTTAGAAGCAAAGCAGGAAGTAGAATATGTGCTAAAATATTTGTTGAGTCAACTCGAACTGACAGTACAAAAAATACATTCCATTGCATGAGCCACATCAGTTAGCATCATTTGAATGAACATTCTACATTGCATCACAATATCAGGCAGTCATTTTGTGTGTACCCATGAGTTTGCCAGGGTTAAAGGTTCCAAGTTCTATTCATTCTATTTCTGTGTGTGCTGCTGCATTGTGGGAGGCATTGCCAAGGCAAACCAAGTCTAGGTTGCTTGTTTTAGCAAGGATCAACAAAGTTTCATCACGTTGTTGAGAGTCCATGTTACGATGGAAACTGACTCAACCACACAAATGCCTGGCCATCCTGTCTTCAGTTAGCTGTTCGTTCCACACAAATGCCTGGCCATCGTGTCTTCAGTTAGCTGTTCGTTCCACACAAATGCCTGGCCATCCTGTCTTCAGTTAGCTGTTCGTTCCACACAAATGCCTGGCCATCCTGTCTTCAGTTAGCTGTTCGTTCCACACACATGCCTGGCCATCCTGTCTTCAGTTAGCTGTTCGTTCCACACAAATGCCTGGCCATCCTGTCTTCAGTTAGCTGTTCGTTCCACACAAATGCCTGGCCATCCTGTCTTCAGTTAGCTGTTCGTTCCACACAAATGCCTGGCCATCCTGTCTTCAGTTAGCTGTTCGTTCCACACAATTGTATTTGTAAAAAAATTGTTATGACTATTATTTTAATTTCATGACAGTCTTGATCCAGAATCGTCAGTTATATGGTAATTGTGCCAGCCCTACCTAGTTGCATGACACATAATCCACCATTTAAGTGTCTTTTTCTCAGTTACATAAGTAGGTGAATAAATTCAGGAAACCCGTCAGAAAATATAGGAGGCAACTCTTTCTCATTTGAAAAGTTGTCGATTTATTGTGGTAAATTTTTTGTATATATTTTTTTCTCTCATGGTCTTCTTTCTGGTCAATGTTTTTAACCAGACCAATAAATACAAGTACTAGAAAGGAGTATGGTCCAGAACAATGCCCTGTGGTTTCTGGCTGCACATCAACTCATGTTGTCTACTGACCTCTCGTCATTTGACTCATATGCAGTGGTCAATAGGTCACAGGACGTTGTTATGTTTAACTTTGTCATAAAGTCTATTTCCTGTCACTCAAAATAGGCACTTGACCATCACTGTAGACTAACGTTTGGAGTTCAGTTTTTAGGTGACTACTTAACTCTGTAGCAGTCAAAATTCTGATTTATGCAGTATGGTACCGGACTGTGGGCTGTTGACATTGAGTGTATGATGTTGACGTCCTTATAGCCTATAGGAAATTAAGTTAGTCAGGGCAAACCTGCAAATGAAGCACTATCTGTTGAAGTTCTACACAAATGTGTTAAAAAAAACAAAAAAAAAACGGTTATGACTGTTATTTTAATTTCATGACAGTCTGTCCAGATCTGGAAGGACAACAGTATCACTCGTCTCCAGAGGTCTTTTGACTGTACTGTGTGGGAGGTATTTGGTCTCCAGGGGTGTTTTGACTGTACTATGTGGGAGGTATCTGGTCTCCAGGGGTATTTTGACTGTACTATGTGGGAGGTATCTGGTCTCCAGGGGTATTTTGACTGTACTATGTGGGAGGTATCTGGTCTCCAGGGGTATTTTGACTACTATGTGGGAAGTTTTTGAGAACAGCAGCTCTGATCTTGATGAAGTTACAGATGTTGTTTCAGACTATGTAAACTTCTGTGTTGAGTCAGTTGTGCCTACTAAAATCTGTAAAATCTTCCCTAACAATAAGCCTTGGGTATCAAAACATCTAAAATCACTACTTAATATGAAGAAGGCAGTTTTTTCTGAGGGTGATAGACAGGTTTTAAGAGATGTACGTCGTGAGATCAGTTTATGCTGAGGGTGATAGACAGGCTTTAAGAGATGTACAACGTGAGATCAAAAAGATACTGGTGGACAAGGAGGCATACAAGGACCTGAGGACCCTCTCCTCAGGAAACTTGAAGGTGGCCTGGCAAGGGATTAAATCTATGGCTATAGTGCCCCCACATAGACAGGGGAAAACCCAGTGCTGACCTTAGGAGACATGAGGGACAGAACATGGCTAATGAACTGAATGTTTTCTTCACAAGATTTGAATCTGACAATTTTGTGTCGGAGGTAAAACAAATGGAAGCATAATTACAAATGTTTGAGATGGTTGTTAAACAGGCTGACGTTTGGAAGTTGTTCAGGGGATGTAACGCACACAAAAGCACAGACAAAATAAGTGGCCGTGTTAAAGCACTGTGCTGAACAATTGGCTGGTGTTTTTACAGACATTTTTGTGTTTAGTCCCCACTCCACCACCAACACAGCCTCTCCTCAGGGATGTGTTTAGTCCCCACTCCACCACCAACAGAGCCTCTCCTCAGGGATGTGTTTAGTCCCCACTCCACCACCAACACAGCCTCTCCTCAGGGATGTGTTTAGTCCCCACTCCACCACCAACAGAGCCTCTCCTCAGGGATGTGTTTAGTCCCCACTCCACCACCAACACAGCCTCTCCTCAGGGATGTGTTTAGTCCCCACTCCACCACCAACACAGCCTCTCCTCAGGGATGTGTTTAGTCCCCACTCCACCACCAACAGAGCCTCTCCTCAGGGATGTGTTTAGTCCCCACTCCACCACCATCACAGCCTCTCCTCGGGGATGTGTTTAGTCCCCACTCCACCACCATCACAGCCTCTCCTCAGGGATGTGTTTAGTCGCCACTCCACCACCAACACAGCCTCTCCTCACTCCTGTACATCTTGTACACTAATAGTTGTACTTGTTCCCATCCTGACGGACACCTCGTTAAGTTTGCTGATGACACTGCCTTGATCAGCCTGTTGCATGATGACGAGGAACACCATGGCCCAGTCCTAGATGACTTTGTAGAGTGGTGTGATGAATCACACTTGGTCCTCAATACCAACAAGACCAAAGAGATGTGCATAGACTTCAGGAAGCGTACTTGGAGTCAAACAGACAGGCCTGGATGAGATCTTTAAGGTCAGGGCCCTCAGCAAGGCTCACAAAATCATTTTAGACCTAAGCCACCCCCTGTACCCGGACTTTGAACTACCCACCTCTGGGTCCAGGTATAGGGCACCCCACGGCAGGAAGAATAGAACTAGACAATCATTTGTGCCAGGAGTGATATCCCTCCTAAATGGCTCGGGCTCATGTTCCTATCCACCCAGTAAGACCAGCAGGCTAATGTTCATATCCACCCAGTAAGACCAGCAGGCTAATGTTCATATCCACCCAGTAAGACCAGCATGCTAATGTTCATATCCACCCAGTAAGATCAGCAGGCTAATGTTCATATCCACCCAGTAAGACCAGCAGGCTAATGTTCATATCCACCCAGTAAGATCAGCAGGCTAATGTTCATATCCACCCAGTAAGACCAGCAGGCTAATGTTCATATCCACTCAGTAAGGCCAGCAGGCTTGTCTCTTTTTATTGGTATGTAACTGTTATGAAAGTTGTATTGTCTTATTTGTTTTGTATTTAAATGCCACTTTAAACGTGTACATGACACTGCAACAAAATGTCCCCATGGGGACAATAAAGTCAGTGAAGTCGCTGTACACTGCTTTAATCAATGTAGACATGAGATGGAAGTCAATGAGATGAAAGCAGAGAGCGTTAGAACACGTAGACCTAGATGACAGATTTACTGTTCTTTTTAAAACTACGGTGAGCGATATGGTTCAATGTGCCGATATATCAACACAATCTACTTTTTTTCCCTTTTTTTTTTACTTGCTGGCGTCTTGAAACTAAAGTTGGGTTCATGTATATTATGCTAATGACCATACCAAAAAAGAGTAATGTACAATACAGCAAACTTAGCAAAACAAGGAATTAGTGGTAAGTGCATGGGAGCTGCCATCTTCATGCACCTCAGCTATTGCAATCATTAGGCCTACAATCTGACAAAATGCAATACTTAACCTAACACGTTTCAGCAATATTAATCTTGAAACTCTATGACTATAGCAAGCTCTGTTTTTTAGTGGATCCATTTTTCATTCAAACAATTAAATGAGGTTTACACATATTATGGTGATTCAGTGTAGGGTGACCCATACTTAATTCAGTGTAGGGGGACCCATACTTAATTCAGTGTAGGGGGACCCATACTTAATTCAGTGCAGGGTGACCCATACTTAATTCAGTGTAGCGTGACCCATACTTAATTCAGTGTAGGGGGACCCATACTTAATTCAGTGTAGGGTGACCCATACTTAATTCAGTGTAGGGGGACCCATACTTAATTCAGTGTAGGGGGACCCATACTTAATTCAGTGCAGGGGGACCCATACTTAATTCAGTGTAGGGGGACCCATACTTAATTCAGTGTAGGGGGACCCATACTTAATTCAGTGCAGGGGGACCCATACTTAATTCAGTGTAGGGTGACCCATACTTAATTCAGTGTAGGGTGACCCATACTTAATTCAGTGTAGGGTGACCCATACTTAATTCAGTGTAGGGTGACCCATACTTAATTCAGTGTAGGGTGACCCATACTTAATTCAGTGTAGCGTGACCCATACTTAATTCAGTGTAGCGTGACCCATACTTAATTCAGTGTAGGGGGACCCATACTTAATTCAGTGTAGGGGGACCCATACTTAATTCAGTGCAGGGGGACCCATACTTAATTCAGTGTAGGGGGACCCATACTTAATTCAGTGTAGGGGGACCCATACTTAATTCAGTGTAGGGGGACCCATACTTAATTCAGTGCAGGGGGACCCATACTTAATTCAGTGTAGGGGGACCCATACTTAATTCAGTGTAGGGTGACCCATACTTAATTCAGTGTAGGGTGACCCATACTTAATTCAGTGTAGCGTGACCCATACTTAATTCAGTGTAGCGTGACCCATACTTAATTCAGTGTAGCGTGACCCATACTTAATTCAGTGTAGGGGGACCCATACTTAATTCAGTGTAGGGTGACCCATACTTAATTCAGTGTAGGGTGACCCATACTTAATTCAGTGTAGGGTGACCCATACTTAATTCAGTGTAGGGGGACCCATACTTAATTCAGTGTAGGGGGACCCATACTTAATTCAGTGTAGGGGGACCCATAACCCATACTTAATTCAGTGTAGGAGGATCCATACTTAATTCAGTGTAGGGGGACCCATACTTAATTCAGTGCAGGGGGACCCATACTTAATTCAGTGTAGGGGGACCCATACTTAATTCAGTGTAGGGGGACCCATACTTAATTCAGTGCAGGGGGACCCATACTTAATTCAGTGCAGGGGGACCCATACTTAATTCAGTGCAGGGGGACCCATACTTAATTCAGTGCAGGGGGACCCATACTTAATTCAGTGTAGGGGGACCCATACTTAATTCAGTGTAGGGGGACCCATACTTAATTCAGTGCAGGGGGACCCATACTTAATTCAGTGCAGGGGGACCCATACTTAATTCAGTGCAGGGGGACCCATACGTAATTCAGTGCAGGGGGACCCATACTTAATTCAGTGCAGGGGGACCCATACTTAATTCAGTGCAGGGGGACCCATACTTAATTCAGTGCAGGGGGACCCATACTTAATTCAGTGCAGGGGGACCCATACTTAATTCAGTGTAGGGGGACCCATACTTAATTCAGTGCAGGGGGACCCATACTTAATTCAGTGCAGGGGGACCCATACTTAATTCAGTGCAGGGGGACCCATACTTAATTCAGTGCAGGGGGACCCATACTTAATTCAGTGCAGGGGGACCCATACTTAATTCAGTGCAGGGGGACCCATACTTAATTCATTCCAGGGTGACCCATACTTAATTCAGTGTAGGGGGACCCATACTTAATTCAGTGCAGGGGGACCCATACTTAATTCAGTGCAGGGGGACCCATACTTAATTCAGTGTAGGGGGACCCATACTTAATTCAGTGCAGGGGGACCCATACTTAATTCAGTGCAGGGGGACCCATACTTAATTCAGTGCAGGGGGACCCATACTTAATTCAGTGTAGGGGGACCCATACTTAATTCAGTGCAGGGGGACCCATACTTAATTCAGTGCAGGGTGACCCATACTTAATTCAGTGCAGGGGGACCCATACTTAATTCAGTGTAGGGGGACCCATACTTAATTCAGTGCAGGGGGACCCATACTTAATTCAGTGCAGGGTGACCCATACTTAATTCAGTGTAGGGGGACCCATACTTAATTCAGTGTAGGGGGACCCATACTTAATTCAGTGCAGGGGGACCCATACTTAATTCAGTGCAGGGTGACCCATACTTAATTCAGTGCAGGGGGACCCATACTTAATTCAGTGCAGGGGGACCCATACTTAATTCAGTGCAGGGGGACCCATACTTAATTCAGTGCAGGGGGACCCCTACTTAATTCAGTGCAGGGTGACCCATACTTAATTCAGTGCAGGGTGACCCATACTTAATTCAGTGCAGGGGGACCCATACTTAAGCAAAGAGCAGCGGTCTATTAACAAAGCATAATTATCATTCAACTCGATAGGATAAAATGGGTGGTAATTTACATCAGAACTGACAAGCAAAGGGAGGAGTAGAATGAAAAGCAACACAGACCGGCTGACCCCTCTGTTTTCTTACGGACGGAAAATAAACGTGAGCGGATGAAAGCGAGACTGGGATAGATCAACACTGGGGTGATCGACATGATTAACCTGAAGCTCCGACAACAAACAGAACCAGCTCTACCCGCCACAAGTTTAATTAAATAACCCTGAAGAAAAGCCTTCAGAAATCCCTCCTGAAAAACAATTATCGTGGGGATAAAAATATGAGAAACTAGTGCCAGACGCCCAAATCTTAGTTTAATGCAAAGGATACGTCACAGACAAGTTAGGCTGCCTAGTTCCAGCCATTATTATAATGTAGTGCCTATTTCTTGGTCATTATCGTGTGCTATTTCACTATTCTTGTTGTTTTTAATCCTGTTTGGATCGAGGCCATATCCTGCATTGTATCAAGCCTGGGCCTTGCTTTTGCCTTGTGTTTTATTCATGTGCTGTTTCTCTTGAGGTTGTTTAATGAAACGCTGGTTTAAAAAAAGACTGATGTCTGGATTTGATTTTTATTGCCGTTTCTCCCGGCCTGACTATCTGTCACCCGAGCCAAGCTTCTACAAAAACCCAGATGCCGGTCCTGAGTCTCTTTATTCAAATGTTTAAGTGTCAGCTTGGCACCACTCCCTCTATTAGCTCTCTCCGTTCTGATTCGTCAGAAAAACCTGACAATAAATACTGAAAATGTGGGAATAACCAACTCCTGAAAAGCCAATATAAATTACATATACTGAACAGAAATATAAATGCAACATGCTTAATTTTAAAAGATTTGACTGATTTACAGTTTATGAGGAAATCAAGCATTTGAAATAAATTGATTAGGCCCTAATCTATGGATTTTACATGACTGGGAATACGGATAAGCATCTGTTGGTCACAGATACCTTAAAAAAAAGGTAGGGGCGTGGATCAGAAAACCAGTCAGGTGGGACCACCATTTGCTTCAAGCAGCGCAACACATCTACTTCACAGAGTTGATCAGGGTGTTGATTGTGGAATGTTGTCCCACCCCTCTTCAATGGCTGTGTGAAGTTGCTGGATATTGGCAGGAACTGGAAAACTCTGTTGTATAGGTCGATCCAGAGCATCCCAAACATGCTCAATGGGTGACATGTCTGGTGAGTACAGTACGCAGGCCATGGAAGAAATGGGACATTTTCAGCTTCCAGGGATTGTGTACAGATCCTTATGACATGAGGCTGTGTATTATCATGCTGAAACATGAGGTGATTGTGGCGGATGAATGGCACAACAATGGGCCTCAGGAACTCATCACGATATCTCTGTGCAGTCAAATTGCCATTGATAAAAATGCAATTGTGTTCGTTGTCCGTAGCTTATGCCTGCCCATACCATAACCCCACCGCCAACATGGGGCACTCTGTTCACAACGTTCATATCAGCAAACCTCTTATCCACATGACGCCATACATGTGGTCTGTGGTTGTGAGACCGGTTGAACGTACTGCCAAATTCTCTAAAACAACATTTGAGGTGGCTTATTGTAGAGAAATTAACATTAAATTCTCTGGCAACAGCTCTGGTGGACATTCCTGCAGTCAGCATGCCAATTGCACACTCCCTCAAAACTTAACATATGTATTATATGTTATGTATTTTATATGTGGTATTTCATACTGTTGATGTGTTCACTATTATTCTACAATGTAAAAATAAACAAAAACCCTTGAATGAGTAGGTATCTAACCTTTTGACTGGTACTGTATATCAGAAGTCAAATCTCTCTGCCGCGATCCTGTTTATTGCGTGTTTATTTTGTCATTGTTTTCCGTCTGTACAGCACCCTGTCACACTGACAAATGATCTCCTCTTTCCTCTTGAGGAACTCAACAGGCAACCTGAACTCCGCACGATGAGTCGCATGTCAATCAAAGATGTCATTCTGCCCCTCTCAACCCCAATACCCATTAACTGATTGTTCCCCTTAAAAACAAATGTTCCTAATCCCTACTCTCCCCTTTAAACAAGCTCCCCTGCCCATCCAAACGGCTTTCTAATTGTGAAAAGCTGAGAAAATATTGAGTTAGGTTGGCTTCAGGGATTCGTTCCCTTCCGTGCCTGAAATGGCAGATTGCACAGTCTGTTTCTCTGGTGCATTGCTCACTCTCATACACCCACCTGACCTTATACCTGTCATTCTCACCGAACATGGCTTCTAGAGGTTGTTGCCGTTATCTTGAACCCTAAGTTCCTTGAAACATTTTAAAACAAGTCTGACATCCCTTTCTACACTGAAATGAGGCAATATTCACAGTGTCAGAGTAGGAGTGCTGATCTAGGATCAGTTTGGCCTTTTAAGTCATGATAAATAGTATTATATAAACAAGAGTGATCTGATCCTAGATCAGCACTCCTACTCCAAGATGAATGATCTAGATGCCATGTTGTCCCAGGTTCACAGTAGAACAGTTTTTTTAAATTTTCTTCCTGAAACAGAGTGCCTGGAATCCACGTTCCCATTATGGCTTTCTCATTAAAACCGGCATTAACCCACATTCTCTGTTTGTCTAATAATTCTGTAACGTCTCATGGGGCAGAACTGTCAATATGGAAGGACATGGAATTTTAGGCCAAACCTTGCAATCAGGATAATGTTATGTATGTGTGGTTGAGATTATCTCTAATATGTTTAGTATTTAGTTCCTTTAATGAAGTGTGTTTAATTCAATCTCATGATGTCTAGTGAATATTTAATGTCCTGACAATCATAATTCTGTTTTATGATAATTCAGACTCTGTTCCATTGACATGTTAACCCAGTAGTATATAAACATGCCATATTTCGGTGCTCAAATGAATTAAGCCACAGAATGTCTTTTTGAATACTGTAAAAGCAGCAAGTAGACTGTGTCTTCACATCTAGATGTTGAGTCTTCAGCAGGGCGATTTTTATATAGAATAAATTCAAATAATTCAAATGTAAGATTTACTGCAATGTTCCAAATTTCTATATCGCAAGAAAAAGCCTTTGTCTTTTTGTCCTCGTCTCCTCCCCCTTCAGTGCTGTGTGCACTGTGTACCTTCTCACTCACACAGACACCAAGCCCCTCCTCCTGTGCTGTGTGCACTGTGTACCTTCCCACTCACACAGACACCAAGCCCCTCCTCCTGTGCTGTGTGCACTGTGTACCTTCCCACTCACACAGACACCAAGCCCCTCCTCCTGTGCTGTGTGCACTGTGTACCTTCCCACTCACACAGACACCAAGCCCCTCCTCCTGTGCCGTGTGCACTGTGTACCTTCCCACTCACACAGACACCAAGCCCCTCCTCCTGTGCTGTGTGCACTGTGTACCTTCCCACTCACACAGACGCCAAGCCCCTCCTCCTGTGCTGTGTGCGCTGTGTACCTTCCCACTCACACAGACGCCAAGCCCCTCCTCCTGTGCTGTGTGCACTGTGTACCTTCCCACTCACACAGACACCAAGCCCCTCCTCCTGTGCTGTGTGCACTGTGTACCTTCCGACTCACACAGACGCCAAGCCCCTCCTCCTGTGCTGTGTGCACTGTGTACCTTCACAGACACCAAGCCCCTCCTCCTGTGCCGTGTGCACTGTGTACCTTCCCACTCACACAGACACCAAGCCCCTCCTCCTGTGTATCAATTAACATGATTGTGGAAAATGTGTTTGCTGCCCATGGCATTGCGGTACCAAGTACTGCTAACAGCCTTTTAGTCTCCTGCTGTTATGTGCTAGCTGTCTAAGCTGTGTTTATAAATGTGCAATGACTGTAAAAATACTAATTTATATAAGGAATTGGCAACTCATTCTCATTCTGAAAAATAAGTGTCTTCTTATCCCGGTAGGCCACTGGATTTCAACATGTAAACAAAGTGAACAGGCCATGTTGTTGAAACAGTTGGAGACGGACAGGAGGGTCTATTCATACATTTTACCTGGTTAGAAAGCAAATACATCTGAGTTGTCCAGACCTTAAATACAAAGATTAGCTGGCTACTAAGTAGCACATGGGCTTGTACTTGAGAGATTGTTTATGAGACCTGTGTTAATTTTCTATAATGTATGCTACCAGAAGTGGATCATTCTTAGTGAATGTGCATGGTTCTGGTTAAATTTGTGTCAAAAAATACATTTTCATCGACAGACTTGAAAGCCAGATAAGTAATTATTTCAAAACAGCATGTTTAAACTATTATAGTAAATGTAATACAGTTATTATTCCAGTTCTCTGCTGCCAATGACTGGAACGAACTACAAAAATCTCTGAAACTGGAAACACTTATCTCACTCACTAGCTTTAAGCACCAACTGTCAGAGCAGCTCACAGATTACTGCACCTGTACATAGCCCACCTATAATTTAGCCCTATCAACTACCTCTTTCCCAACTGTATTTAATTTATTTATTTATTTTGCTCCTTTGCACCCCATTATTTTTATTTCTACTTTGCACATTCTTCCATTGCAAAACTACCATTCTAGTGTTTTACTTGCTATATTGTATTTACCTTGCCACCAAGGCCTTTTTTGCCTTTACCTCCCTTCTCACCTCATTTGCTCACATTGTATATAGACTTGTTTATACTTTATTATTGACTGTATGTTTGTTTTACTCCATGTGTAACTCTGTGTTGTTGTATCTGTCGAACTGCTTTGCTTTGTCTTTGCCAGGTCGCAATTGTAAATGAGAACTTGTTCTCAACTTGCCTACCTGGTTAAATAAAGGTAAAATAAAAATAAATAAAATAAAAAAATTAGTGGGTGTTATGGTTGTGGAAGGCTTATTTTGCCGTGGTATCATTTTACAAGCCCTAAATTCATTAGGTTATTCCTGACTGTTTGAAATGCCATTAATTGTGCAACGAAGCCTTTTTAGAGAACTGTTTTTATTGTTGTTGATATACAGTATATTGTGAATCACCCATAAGTTGGAAAAAAAATCAAGAACGTGTCTTATTTTTAGAGTAAACTCACACAGACCAAATTGTCAAACAATTTGTACGGAATTTGATGTTTGATGGAATCTGTTGTTTCACGAAATTGCTTATTGAACTAAACCAAGCCTGCTTTACATCTCCACTTGTAAGGAAACAGGCAACACTTGTTAATTTGGCCTGAAAGCTGTAGACGAAAACCAGCCCTCGACAACAACAAAAAACACATCTGTGTTACTGACTGTGAAGCTCCACTTCTTATCTTGGGAAATGGCTCTTAGTCTTTTCCGTAGACGGGATAAGCAGTGAGCAGGAGAGGGAGAAAAGCTTGGTCTCGCCAGGGGCTGCAGTACGTAAGACACCACAGTAAGGTTTCATTAGATAGAGAGCAAACTGCACAGGAAGTTAACTATCAGATAACGCTGTGTAATAAGAAAAAGAGCTGCTGTGATTGCAGCCTGCTGGTTGGTTAATAAAGAGCCTAGGAGGAGACGTTGTGGTGATTAGGCTGGGGGGAGTGTGTGTGTGTGATCAAGGAGGTAGTAACGGGGGCTAGACAACAGGACACAAGGGATTCCCTGACCTGGACATGAATCAGCCTCTGCTGCTCGTTTGTATTTCAAACGTTTAGTGAAAACCATTAAAAGTTGGTCTGATAATGCTCCACAGCCATGTGCAGTTAGACACAATGGTTAAGTTAATATCGCAGGTCACCTACGCACTGATAATTAATAAGGCTGGACTCTGGCAGGGACCAGACCAAATGTTCAGAGCTGCTTCTAGTGAATGTATGGTGTGTCAGTGGACCTGCTGAACCATCCTACATGTATGCACAGATGTATGCATCGTCATTGGAGATGTGATTTCCCCCCGATTTAATCAGGATTACCTGATATTTTTACCTGAAAAAATCTGTAATACTTACATCTGTGTTTTATCATTAAACTGGACCAGTAGCCTTTAATCACTGCTTCTTTATTGTACCAATCACGGCCCTGCTTAGGCTATATCTTGGGTTATATCCACCAATCACGGCCCTGCTTAGGCTATATCTTGGGTTATATCCACCAATCACGGCCCTGCTTAGGCTATATCTTGGGTTATATCCACCAATCACGGCCCTGCTTAGGCTATATCTTGGGTTATATCCACCAATCACGGCCCTGCTTAGGCTATACAGTGCCTTGCGAAAGTATTCGGCCCCCTTGAACTTTGCGACCTTTTGCCACATTTCAGGCTTCAAACATAAAGATATAAAACTGTATTTTTTTGTGAAGAATCAACAACAAGTGGGACACAATCATGAAGTGGAACGACATTTATTGGATATTTTAAACCTTTTTAACAAATCAAAAACTGACAAATTGGGCGTGCAAAATTATTCAGCCCCTTTACTTTCAGTGCAGCAAACTCTCTCCAGAAGTTCAGTGAGGATCTCTGAATGATCCAATGTTGACCTAAATGACTAATGATGATAAATACAATCCACCTGTGTGTAATCAAGTCTCCGTATAAATGCACCTGCACTGTGATAGTCTCAGAGGTCCGTCAAAAGCGCAGAGAGCATCATGAAGAACAAGGAACACACCAGGCAGGTCCGAGATACTGTTGTGAAGAAGTTTAAAGCCGGATTTGGATACAAAAAGATTTCCCAAGCTTTAAACATCCCAAGGAGCACTGTGCAAGCGATAATATTGAAATGGAAGGAGTATCAGACCACTGCAAATCTACCAAGACCTGGCCGTCCCTCTAAACTTTCAGCTCATACAAGGAGAAGACTGATCAGAGATGCAGCCAAGAGGCCCATGATCACTCTGGATGAACTGCAGAGATCTACAGCTGAGGTGGGAGACTCTGTCCATAGGACAACAATCAGACGAATATTGCACAAATCTGGCCTTTATGGAAGAGTGGCAAGAAGAAAGCCATTTCTTAAAGATATCCATAAAAAGTGTTGTTTAAAGTTTGCCACAAGCCACCTGGGAGACACACCAAACATGTGGAAGAAGGTGCTCTGGTCAGATGAAACCAAAATTGAACTTTTTGGCAACAATGCAAAACGTTATGTTTGGCGTAAAAGCAACACAGCTGAACACACCATCCCCACTGTCAAACATGGTGGTGGCAGCATCATGGTTTGGCCTGCTTTTCTTCAGCAGGGACAGGGAAGATGGTTAAAATTGATGGGAAGATGGATGGAGCCAAATACAGGACCATTCTGGAAGAAAACCTGATGGAGTCTGCAAAAGACCTGAGACTGGGACAGAGATTTGTCTTCCAACAAGACAATGATCCAAAACATAAAGCAAAATCTACAATGGAATGTTTAAAAAATAAACATATCCAGGTGTTAGAATGGCCAAGTCAAAGTCCAGACCTGAATCCAATCGAGAATCTGTGGAAAGAACTGAAAATTGCTGTTCACAAATGCTCTCCATCCAACCTCACTGAGCTCGAGCTGTTTTGCAAGGAGGAATGGGAAAAAATTTCAGTCTCTCAATGTGCAAAACTGATAGAGACATACCCCAAGCGACTTACAGCTGTAATCGCAGCAACAGGTGGCGCTACAAAGTATTAACTTAAAGGGGCTGAATAATTTTGCACGCCCAATTTGTCAGTTTTTGATTTGTTAAAAAAGTTTGAAATATCCAATAAATGTCGTTCCACTTCATGATTGTGTCCCACTTGTTGTTGATTCTTCACAAAAAAATACAGTTTTATATCTTTATGTTTGAAGCCTGAAATGTGTCAAAAGGTCGCAAAGTTCAAGGGGGCCGAATACTTTCGCAAGGCACTGTATCTTGGGTTATATCCACCAATCGCGGCCCAGTTTAGGCTATATCTTGGGTTATATCCACCAATCACGGCCCTGCTTAGGCTATATCTTGGGTTATATCCACCAATCACGGCCCTGCTTAGGCTATATCTTGGGTTATATCCACCAATCACGGCCCTGCTTAGGCTATATCTTGGGTTATATCCACCAATCACGGCCCTGCTTAGGCTATATCTTGGGTTATATCCACCAATCACGGCCCTGCTTAGGCTATATCTTGGGTTATATCCACCAATCGCGGCCCAGTTTAGGCTATATCTTGGGTTATATCCACCAATCGCGGCCCAGTTTAGGCTATATCTTGGGTTATATCCACCAATCACGGCCCAGTTTAGGCCATATATTGAGTTATATCCACCAATCATTCACGCTGCCTTCTCTTTATCTCTTCCTCTATGGAGCGTCCAGGAGCAGTGGGGCCACATGGAGGAGATGGAGCTGGTGAACGACGGCTCGGGCCTGGGCTTTGAGATTGTTGGAGGCAAGGCCACTGGGGTGGTGGTGCGGACTCTGGTTCCAAACAGTGTGGCTGACAAGGTACGATACTGGACATTACATACACTCTAAACAATCAAAGCTAACAGACAAAGCAGTCTGCTAAGACTGGTACCTGGGTTAATCTGAACTGGTCCAATAAGACATGGGTTTTCAAACTTTTCTTGACCAGGGACCCATGCTCCGGCAAACTGGCGACCCAGGGACCCCCATTGTATGTTAGCAAGAACTGGTCAAGTCTTGTCAGGTGAATGATCATGGCAAGCAGAAGTAATCAACATTTTAAAAGGAATAGATTTGGAACCAGAGTCCTGTTTCAATTGGAAACAGTCTACCACAGTTCATTGGAAGAGGAAGTGTAAACTCTAACAGTCTATTACCTAGAAAGGTAATGGTATCTTGGTGGTGTAGAGGAAATGTTGCTGTTGTAAAGCACATTTTCTGCAATATATATTTATTTATTTATTAGCTGAGAGACAATTTAGCAATTTTGAAGCTCATTTCCAGCAATTATCTATAGTTTATCATGGAACTCAAACTATTCGGCAGTTTTAAAGCACATTTTCTGCAATTCTATGCATTTTGCATTGGCTAATACTGTGTTCCTCTGCTTAAACATTGTAACAATCAATGGCCATGTGTCCTGAATGCCTGATTCTGCCTGACTGTCTAGCGTTTATTTAATTCTTAGTTCTTCTCAAGATGGTATTATTAAAACACACATATATATATATATATATATATATATATATATATATATATATATATATATTTGGTTGAGGTCGGGGGATTGTGGAGGCCAGATCATCTTCATTCTTCATTTTAAGATATTAAATTAAGATAATTCGACAAGACGATTAAGATGTGCAATGGAAAAAGTTCACAGCCTACATCAGTTTTCCGCAGTAGGCCTACTAAGCCATTACATACTCAGGGCTTCCTTCTCTCTTCCTCCTGATCCTTTGGTAACAGACCGGTCTTCCCCTATGAATAGTAACAGCCAGTTTAGCTGAATTAATGCTGAGCGTGTCCCATAAAGGGCTCAGTTACATTATAATAGCCATTGAGCCGGAGGGAAAAAAATGATCACCTTGTAAAGGGGATTACATCCTGGCTACACAGAGCACGCTAGGCCTGCATCCTGCTCGAAGGACCACTTTTCTGTTCACAATTACAGAGATGTTGGCGAAAGGTTTATTCGCAGACGCCCAAAGTCCCTGACACAGCCGATGCTCATTTACAAGCAGACCCTTTCTTTTCTTTTCCCACTTTAACGCTTGGCTTTTGTCCTTCATTTTGTGAGCTTGGGGTGTATTCAGTTATTCAGCGAGTTAACATGGGAACATGTCATTTGATTTGTAAAAAAAACCAGTCTGTCGGTTATAACCTTTTATAATAAAGTGTTATCCAAGAGGGATCTGGATTTAAAAAAACCTTATCCCTTGTTTCTGAAACCGCTTTGAACCACTCCTCTCTTTTTCTTTCTCTCTCTCGCTCTCTACCCCTCCCTCCTTTCCTTTTCACTCTCTCTCTGTCTACCACACCCTCCCTTTCTCTCTCTGTCTCTCTCTGTCTCTCTCGCTCTTTCTCTCGTTCTCTTTGAATGTCCAAGAGAGCCCAGGCTGAGCAACAAAACCCTGCTTGTTCAAAAAGCACAGTGCAGCATTTCACACATCACTGGATCTTATGCTCCAAAAAAGCTGTCAAAATTGGGGCTTTGTTAGACCCTGGCGTTTCCCATTTCAATGTTTAATGGCCAGGGCTGGCTTCAATGCGCCCCCGTTGTCCCGTGCACAGACCCAGGGAGAGAAGTTGGGGAGATTTCCTGCACCACGGTTATACATCAAACACTTTTCATCCCTCTTTCCACAAAGGATGCTGTTCTCCCCTCTCTTTTGACTTTTTCCTCTTTTTCCCTCGTTGAGTTTATTCTGCTTGACCTGCGAGTCGGTGAATACACTTCCCAGCTTAGTACCGCGGGGCCAGGCCCAGATCAGGGTGGGACTGGCCTGTTCAAGTGGGATGTAAAATGCGTTGGACAACATTGGCTGAAATGATCAAATGGTCCAACTAAGCGAAATGTTGAATATGAGCAGATTTTTGGGGTAGTTCTTTCATGTACTAGCAACCAACAGTGGTGGATAAAGTACCCAATTGTCATGCTTGAGTCATTTTCTATTAAGGTATCTTTACTTTTACTCAAAGTAAAAGTCACCCAGTAAAATTCTACTTTAGTAAAAGTCTAATTAATTGCTGTTATTGCTAGACCCTGAACTTAACTATAATGCATTGTGTATTATTCATATTTCCAGTTTGTACAAATGTTAACATTTTATTTCTTGCTTTCTTGCTTTCTTTCTTGCTTTCTTTCCCCCCTATAGGATGGGCGCCTGCGTACAGGTGACCACATCCTGCGTATTGGTGAGACCCCCACAGGTGGCTTGGCCAGCGACCAGGTGGTCAAGGTGCTGCAGGGCTGCGGGAGCCACGTGCGCATGCTCATCGCCCGTGACCCCTCGGGACAGTATTCCACCTCCCCGCCGCCCCCTCCCCCGCCCGCCGCCAGCCCCGTCTCTGTCTTACCCTCTGGAGTCGAACCCCAGAGTAGGATCTACAGGACGGTGAGTGAGACAGGAGCATGGGGAACGCACACACACACACACAAACCTAGACATGCACACACCTTCTCCTGTGACCCCTGCCCCTCCACTGCCCTACCTATTGTGGTGAATATGTCCGTGACATTAGAACGTCAGTACATGTACAGCATATCTCTCTGGTTTTCCAGCCCAACCTGGAGGGTTATGAGATCCATAAAGTGCCTCTGAGGAAGAAGGAGGGCCAGAGCCTGGGGATCACCATCATCGGATACAACTCCTTAACCCGCGAAGGTAGGCCGATGCCCAATACCATGTCAACTCCTGGCTCCCTAGCCTTTTACCCTGAACCCAGGCCCCTAATCCTAGTCCCCTAGCCTTAACCCAGACCCCTAATCCTAGTCCCCTAGCCTCTTACCCTGAACCCAGGCCCCTAATCCTAGTCCCCTAGCCTTAACCCAGCCCTCTAATCCTAGTCCCCTAGCCTTTTACCCTGAACCCAGGCCCCTAATCCTAGTCCCCTAGCCTCTTACCCTTAACCCAGCCCCCTAATCCTAGTCCCCTACCCTTAACCCAGCCCCCTAATCCTAGTCCCCTACCCTTAACCCAGCCCCCTAATCCTAGTCCCCTAGCCTTAACCCAGCCCCCTAATCCTAGTCCCCTACCCTTAACCCAGCCCCCTAATCCTAGTCCCCTAGCCTTAACCCAGCCCCCTAATCCTAGTCCCCTAGCCTTAACCCAGCCCCCTAATCCTAGTCCCCTACCCTTAACCCAGCCCCCTAATCCTAGTCCCCTACCCTTAACCCAGCCCCCTAATCCTAGTCCCCTACCCTTAACCCAGCCCCCTAATCCTAGTCCCCTACCCTTAACCCAGCCCCCTAATCCTAGTCCCCTAGCCTTAACCCAGCCCCCTAATCCTAGTCCCCTACCCTTAACCCAGCCCCCTAATCCTAGTCCCCTACCCTTAACCCAGCCCCCTAATCCTAGTCCCCTACCCTTAACCCAGCCCCCTAATCCTAGTCCCCTACCCTTAACCCAGCCCCCTAATCCTAGTCCCCTACCCTTAACCCAGCCCCCTAATCCTAGTCCCCTAGCCTTAACCCAGCCCCCTAATCCTAGTCCCCTACCCTTAACCCAGCCCCCTAATCCTAGTCCCCTACCCTTAACCCAGCCCCCTAATCCTAGTCCCCTACCCTTAACCCAGCCCCCTAATCCTAGTCCCCTAGCCCCTATTTGTACTCCGATCCTGTATTGTTGACACTGTTTGAGATGTATTGTTTTGATGGTGTCTTGTCTCTCTATTCCCCTCTCCTTGGTCTCTCTCTCTGCTCTCCCATTCTTTCCTTCCGTCTGCCTCACTTTCTCCACCTCCCCTTCTCTCTCTCCTAGATGCGGTCGGGGTGTTTGTGAAGAACGTGGTTCCTGGGAGTGCCGCTGAGCAGAGCGGAAACATCCGGATCTATGACAGGATAATAGAGGTGAGACCATTAATCAGATTTTAATGAGCGCAACCCTCATTAACCTCAAGGTGTGTGTGTGTGAGAGAGAGTGCGAGAGAGTGTGAGTGTGTGCGTTAGTGAGTGAGTGAGTGAGAGAGTGCGTGCTTGAGAGTGCTTGAGAGTGCATGAGAGTGTGAGAGAGTGAACCATACACCACACTATAACACAACCATACACCACACTATAACACAACCATACACCACACTATAACACAACCACACACCACACTATAACACAACCATATTGGGTCTTCATTGTCAGTTCAGATTTCTATTGAAAATCTGTTCTCACTGTCTTACCTGCTTAAAATAGAAAAATGTCAGAAACCCCCTGTCAGAGTTTACGGGGACAAGGGTGAGAAGTAATTTTGGGCTGTTTCATTGTGCCAGCTAGACGGGGTGAGCCTGCAGGGCTTCACTAACCAGGAGGTTCTGGAGGTGATGAAGCAGACAGGCCAGACGGTCCTCCTCACCCTGGTCAGGAAGATAGCCTCGCCCAAACCGTCACTGGAGAGGTCCCTGGACAAAGGTAAGGACTACTAGGACTCTTTACCAGTTACCTGTGAGTGTGTATCACTAGTCCTACTAGAGCAGAAATACAGCCGGTATTATGTGTTTTGCATCATATAATGCTGCATTTTGCATCACATAAGGATCTGTTTCACGTCAGGATGCGTTTTGCGTCACGTCAGGATGCGTTTTGCGTCACGTCAGGATGCGTTTTGCGTCACGTCAGGATGCGTTTTGCGTCACGTCAGGATGCGTTTTGCATCATACCGGCTGTATTTCTGTATTTTGAAATGTACATATATCTTGATAACTTGATTGCTGACATGCAAAACATTTTGGGACTATATCAACAATGGACTAATGAAACAAATACCAATTTGGTGGAATTTTCCTGTAAGACCAATGGACTTATTCAGAAATGCAGACTTTCATAAGGGTACATTGGTGGCTTGGTGTAATTAGTGAAAGGACATCCCTAAACCCTTGGGAGTGTACATGTAACTGTGACAGGATGATAAGGTGGACACGAAGACAGGGTCTTTTAAACTACCATCCGAATAGATACATACTCCACTGTCCTGCAGTCCAGTGAGTTCAACCTCCCTCCGGCCATCTGCAGTCCAGTGAGTTCAACCTCCCTCCGGCCATCTGCAGTCCAATGAGTTCAACCTCCCTCCGGCCATCTGCAGTCCAATGAGTTCAACCTCCCTCCGGCCATCTGCAGTCCAATGAGTTCAACCTCCCTCCTGTCATCTGCAGTCCAATGAGTTCAGCCTCCCTCCGGCCATCTGCAGTCCAATGAGTTCAACCTCCCTCCTGCCATCTGCAGTCCAGTGAGTTCAACCTCCCTCCTGTCATCTGCAGTCCAATGAGTTCAGCCGCCCTCCTGCCATCTGCAGTCCAATGAGTTCAACCTCCCTCCTGCCATCTGCAGTCCAATGAGTTCAGCCTCCCTCCTGCCATCTGCAGTCCAATGAGTTCAACCTCCCTCCTGCCATCTGCAGTCCAATGAGTTCAACCTCCCTCCTGCCATCTGCAGTCCAATGAGTTCAACCTCCCTCCTGCCATCTGCAGTCCAATGAGTTCAACCTCCCTCCTGCCATCTGCAGTCCAATGAGTTCAACCTCCCTCCTGCCATCTGCAGTCCAATGAGTTCAACCTCCCTCCTGCCATCTGCAGTCCAATGAGTTCAGCCTCCCTCCGGCCATCTGCAGTCCAGTGAGTTCAACCTCCCTCCGGCCATCTGCAGTCCAATGAGTTCAGCCTCCCTCCTGCCATCTGCAGTCCAATGAGTTCAGCCTCCCTCCGGCCATCTGCAGTCCAATGAGTTCAGCCTCCCTCCTGCCATCTGCAGTCCAATGAGTTCAGCCTCCCTCCTGCCATCTGCAGTCCAATGAGTTCAGCCTCCCTCCGGCCATCTGCAGTCCAATGAGTTCAACCTCCCTCCGGCCATCTGCAGTCCACTGAGTTCAGCCTCCCTCCGGCCATCTGCAGTCCAATGAGTTCAGCCTCCCTCCTGCCATCTGCAGTCCAATGAGTTCAGCCTCCCTCCTGCCATCTGCAGTCCAATGAGTTCAACCTCCCTCCGGCCATCTGCAGTCCAATGAGTTCAACCTCCCTCCTGCCATCTGCAGTCCAATGAGTTCAGCCTCCCTCCTGCCATCTGCAGTCCAATGAGTTCAGCCTCCCTCCTGCCATCTGCAGTCCACTGAGTTCAGCCTGCCATCTGCAGTCCACTGAGTTCAACCTCCCTCCTGCCATCTGCAGTCCACTGATTTCAGCCTCCCTCCGGCCATCTGCAGTCCACTGATTTCAACCTCCCTCCTGCCATTTTCTAATTACCATCCAGCATCAGAGGGGAAGATTACTATGACACATTTGTTTACTACTCTATACAGTAATTTTCAAAAGGTCTCGGGGAAAGCATCCAAAGATCTATGAACTAATTTCCTGTGACTTCTCAGATGCTTGCTGCATTGGTCACTTCATTGGTCAGCTGAGCAGTGTGAGAGAGGTGATTTAGAAGAGGTTGAATCACTGTGGAACTCTTATCTCTCCTGGGCTCTTTGTTTCATTACACCGGTTAGGGAGAGGGATACAACACCCTCTGAGCTAACTGGAGACTGCTAACTGTGTAAAGTGAGCGGTCTGATTTCACACACACACACACACACACAGGCACTGGTGTTTTCCCTCACGTACAGTCTGCTTGACTAGTCGTACTTGGATGGCCCAGTGCCTTCAGAAAGTATTCACACCCCTGGACTTTTGACATATTTTGTTGTTACAGCCTGAATTTTGTCAACACAATACCGCATAATGAAAACATGCTTTTATAAATTCTTGCATATTTATTGGAAATAAAATACAGAAATATCTGATTTTACATAAGTATTCACACCCCGAGTCAGTACATGTTAGAATCAATTTTGGCAGCGATTACAGCTGTGAGTATTTCTGGGTACGTCTCCAAAAGCTTTGCACACTTTGATTTTACAATATCTGCACATTATTCTGTTTTAAACTCTTCAAGCTCTGTCAAGTTGGTTGTTGATCATTTCTAGACGGCCATTTTCAAGTCTTGCTATAGATTTTTAAGTCAAAACTGTAACTAGGCCACTCGGGAACATTCAATGTCCTCTTGGCAAGCAACTGTATATTTGTCCTTGTTTTAGGTTATTGTCCTGCTGAAATGTGAATTTGTCTCCCAGTGTCTGTACAGCAGGGATCATCAACTATACTGAACAAAAATATAAACTGGGGAGCCAGACCCGGCCACTGGGGAGCCAGGCCCGGCCACTGGGGAGCCAGGCCCGGCCACCGGGGAGCCAGGCCCGGCCACCGGGGAGCCAGGCCCGGCCACCGGGGAGCCAGGCCCGGCCACCGGGGAGCCAGGCCCGGCCACTGGGGTTTATAGCTGTGATTGAAGAAAACAATGGAGGATGGAGCAACAACAGTGTAGTTACTCCACAATACTAATCTAAATGACAGACGGAAAGAAGGAAGCCTGTACAGAATAAAAATATTCTAAAACATGCATCCTGTTTGCAATAAGGCACTAAAGTAATACTGCAACTAATGTGGCAAAGAAATTAACTTATTGTCCAGAATACAAAGCATTATGTTTGTGGCAATCCAACACATCACTGAGTACCCACTGTTAAAATGTTCAAACATGGTGGTGGAGTCAACGCATTGGAGTCAACGTGAGCCAGCGTCCCTGTGGAACACTTTCAACACCTTGTAGAGTCCATGCCCCGAGTGCAACTCAATATTAGGAAGGTGTTCCTAATGTTTTGTACACGCAGTGTATAGTGCACTTATTTTGAACAGAGCCCTATGGGCTCAAAGTAGTGTCCTAGGGAATAGGGTGCCATTTGGGACAAATACATGCGTTGTTATATGTATTAGAATCATTGAAAGTTGAAGATGTTGGAAACTGATTCTAGTCCATTCCACTGCAGAACAACTGTTGGCTGATGTCCACGTGGAGGTTTTGAGTGAGTCTTAACTGAAGCGCTGATGTGGGCTTTTTAGTTTTTACTGTAGTTCAGTGTAGTGGCACAATGAGCTGTCAATCACGTAGAACAATGCATGTCTGAACCATTGACATTCACAGTACATTACACAACACATTTGCAAAAAAATATCTTATGGTAGTGCCACTGTGCCAGTACAGTAACTTAACACTTGAACCAGTCTGATTGTGCTTGTCCACCCTGGCTCCCACGTCCACCCTGGCTCCCACGTCCACCCTGGCTCCCACGTCCACCCTGGCTCCCACCTCCACCCTGACTCCACCGTCCACCCTGACTCCACCCTGGCTCCACCGTCCACCCTGGCTCCACCGTCCACCCTGACTCCACCGTCCACCCCGACTCCCACGTCCACCCCGACTCCCACGTCCACCCCGACTCCCACGTCCACCCCGGCTCCCACGTCCACCCAGGCTCCCACGTCCACCCCGGCTCCCACGTCCAGCTGTTCTCTTTCTTTCTCTCTTGTCTCTCTCTTCCCTCTATTTGTCTTTGCTAACTGACTGAAATGTGTTGTAAATATTTAGGGTGTGTGTATCATATTCATCAGGGATGCCCATTAGCTGTTGCCACGGCAGCTACTCTTCCTGCGGTCTGAACACATTAAGGCACTTACGTCACTTCCAACTTTGTGGCAACAGTTTGGGGTGGGTATGTGTGTTCGTGCGTGTCCTCCGCCTGGCCCACAGATGTTCCTTCCTTCTTGACATCCCAAAACCATGTATTAGGCTATTTATTCAGTGAAACATTGGAGAGGAACTGCGCAGTGGCGAGCGGTTAGCTGTGTTAATTAATCAGGTACAGTACTGGAGCTCATGTCACAAGCCTTTGGGTTTTTACACACTGGGCTGACAGAAAGTGAGAGAGACACACACACACACCATGTACTCAAACGGTTCCATGTGTGTGGGGAGTGGTTGTGGTCAGTCCAAGGGAGCTAGCTCTGAGGAGTTTCTCTTTACGTCTTTACACTGGTAATGAACACACAGCGTAAAATAATTCCTCCTTCATGTCCTGCTGCTGATTTCCCCCCAGGTTCACTGTAAAAAGTCCTACAGTACAGTGGTGGGGGAGCCGAACTCATGTCTGTCTCATTACTTCCTGGATCACAAGCAGCAATCTTGTTACCCTGTCAGTGTCCCAGGGTTGACTTCTCACTTAGTTAAGCTTAAAGGGAAATTCTGCCACCAGGATCTGCGTAGACTATGTGAAAACAGCAGGTTTCTATAGTCTGTGGTTAAAAATACTGTATAAAATACTGTGACAGGTAGGATTAAAAGTAAAAAACTATGATTTCTTAGCCCAAACAAGGTTTTTTTTGTTTGAACTTTTGCTGTTTTCTACAAAGTGTAAATGTGCCGTTTTCACATATGTTGACGCTGGTATTGTGCCGGGATGATGAAAGTGAGGTTGTAAAGTGTTGGAATTGCCCTTAACAGCGAAGTTCCATTCAAAATACAATTGAACATGTTTTGTGTCGTTCCTCACGGCCCAGAGTTATTAACGCGTGCATTGACACTGTCCTTGTGTCTTACAGGTGTGGAGGAGATCTCTCTGTCTGAGCTGGAGCTGAAGGACAAATGGGAGCAGTCTCTGGGGCCACAGTACGATGTTCTGGTGAGATTCTAACTGACAGCAGGAAATGAACATATGGACAGAATACCACCACAGACAAGCTCAGAGAAATCAGTCATGTCAATCAGTAACAGTTTGATTTGATATCAAGCGAGGTTTGATCATCCCATAGGGAAGGAATTATATAATTAAGCAATAAGCTACGAGGGGTTGTGGTATATGGCCAAATATACCACAGCTAACATGCTGACCAGACCGCTCGCACACCCCCTATCACACGCATGTTGATTTTGTCCACCCACACCGGACGCGATCAAGACCCATGTTGCTATATCAAAATGAACTCTGAACCAACTTTATTCATTTCTATCAATTTAGCTAGCTAGCTTGCTGTTGCTAACTAATTTGTCCTGGGATATAAACATTGCGTTGTTATTTTACCTGAAATGCACAAGGTCCTCTACTCCGACAATTAATCCACAGATTAAAAGGTAAACCGAATTTATTTCTAGTAATCTTTCTTCCTTCAGGCTTCTTGGGATTTTATATGATGGTTGCAACCAACTTTAAGGTGCATCACCACCACCAACTGGACTGGAGTGTAAACCTTAGTTCATCTTTCAATCACCCACGAATTATGCTCCTAAAATACAATGAGGAGATGGGAGAGGCAGGACTTGCAGCGTGTCAAGCGTCACAAATAAAAACACTATTTTAGCGCCTGGCTACCAGATGCTTGTTGACGTTCTCGGTCAGTGTGGGTGCAATGATTGAATAACATGTATGTGTACATTTATTTTGCCACGCTTACAGTGCCTTGCGAAAGTATTCGGCCCCCTTGAACTTTGCGACCTTTTGCCACATTTCAGGCTTCAAACATAAAGATATAAAGCTGTATTTTTTTGTGAAGAATCAACAACAAGTGGGACACAATCATGAAGTGGAACGACATTTATTGGATATTTTAAACTTTTTTAACAAATCAAAAACTGACAAATTGGACGTGCAAAATTATAAGTTAATACTTTGTAGCGCCACCTTTTGCTGCGATTACAGCTGTAAGTCGCTTGGGGTATGTCTCTATCAGTTTTGCACATCGAGAGACTGAAATTTTTTCCCATTCCTCCTTGCAAAACAGCTCGAGCTCAGTGAGGTTGGATGGAGAGCATTTGTGAACAGCAGTTTTCAGTTCTTTCCACAGATTCTCGATTGGATTCAGGTCTGGACTTTGACTTGGCCATTCTAACACCTGGATATGTTTATTTTTGAACCATTCCATTGTAGATTTTGCTTTATGTTTTGGATCATTGTCTTGTTGGAAGACAAATCTCCGTCCCAGTCTCAGGTCGTTTGCAGACTCCATCAGGTTTTCTTCCAGAATGGTCCTGTATTTGGCTCCATCCATCTTCCCATCAATTTTAACCATCTTCCCTGTCCCTGCTGAAGAAAAGCAGGCCCAAACCATGATGCTGCCACCACCATGTTTGACAGTGGGTATGGTGTGTTCAGGGTGATGAGCTGTGTTGCTTTTACGCCAAACATAACGTTTTGCATTGTTGCCAAAAAGTTCAATTTTGGTTTCATCTGACCAGAGCACCTTCTTCCACATGTTTGGTGTGTCTCCCAGGTGGCTTGTGGCAAACTTTAAACGACACTTTTTATGGATATCTTTAAGAAATGGCTTTCTTCTTGCCACTCTTCCATAAAGGCCAGATTTGTGCAATATACGACTGATTGTTGTCCTATGGACAGAGTCTCCCACCTCAGCTGTAGATCTCTGCAGTTCATCCAGAGTGATCATGGGCCTCTTGGCTGCATCTCTGATCAGTCTTCTCCTTGTATGAGCTGAAAGTTTAGAGGGACGGCCAGGTTTTGGTAGATTTGCAGTGGTCTGATACTCCTTCCATTTCAATATTATCGCTTGCACAGTGCTCCTTGGGATGTTTAAAGCTTGGGAAATCTTTTTGTATCCAAATCCGGCTTTAAACTTCTTCACAACAGTATCTCGGACCTGCCTGGTGTGTTCCTTGTTCTTCATGATGCTCTCTGCGCTTTTGACGGACCTCTGAGACTATCACAGTGCAGGTGCATTTATACGGAGACTTGAGTACACACAGGTGGATTGTATTTATCATCATTAGTCATTTAGGTCAACATTGGATCATTCAGAGATCCTCACTGAACTTCTGGAGAGTTTGCTGCACTGAAAGTAAAGGGGCTGAATAATTTTGCACGCCCAATTTTTCAGTTTTTGATTTGTTAAAAAAGTTTGAAATATCCAATAAATGTCGTTCCACTTCATGATTGTGTCCCACTTGTTGTTGATTCTTCACAAAAAAATACAGTTTTATATCTTTATGTTTGAAGCCTGAAATGTGGCAAAAGGTCGCAGAGTTCAAGGGGGCCGAATACTTTCACAAGGCACTGTATGTACGCGTCAGCATGTAAGGGCTGTTCTTGACGCGGATACAACCCGTTGCCGTGGTATATTGGCCATATACCACAAACCCCCGAGGTGCTATTATTCCTATTATAAACTGGTTACCAATGTAATTAGAACAGTAAAAATAAATGTTTTGTCAGCCAATCCGCATTCAGGGCTCAAACCACCCAGTTTATAATGACCATTGTTTGTGTGTTTTCCCTCCCAGGTGGTTGAACTGGACCCTGTTATTGAAGATGATGCTGAATTACAGAATTACTCCAAGGTGACCACCAGTTACCATCAAATATTGGAGCTTAATGCTTATGCCACACAGTTCCCCTTGACAAAGCCTCCCCAGTTATCACAGGGATGTTAAAGAATGGCGCCGGAGGGGGATGGCTGCCATTTACGGGCTCCCAACCAACTGTGCTATTTTGTGTGTTTTCTCACATTGTTTGTAACTTATTTTGTACATAATGTTGCTGCTACCGTCTCTTATGACCGAGAAGAGCTTCTGGACATCAGAACGGCGATTACTCACCTCGAACTGGATGAAGATTTTTCCCTTTAATGAGTCTAAAGCAAAGGACATACTGTTTCTCCGAGACCAGGCCCAAATCCCCATCATTCGCATGAAGAACAGACTGAGATACAGGGGGTGGAGATCGATGTGCCTTGTGAAAATTTGTTGGTGAGTGGGTAAGAATAAACTGGATGAGGTCCGTTCGAGACTATCCTACCAGCGGGACATTAAAACTGTAATATCTGATGTTTCGCCAAGTCGTGGCTGAACGACGATACGGATAATATGGCTGGGTTTTCCATGCACTGGCAGGACAACTGCTACGTCCGTTAAGACGAGGGGTGGTGGTGTGTGTCTATTTGTCAATAACAGCTGGTGCGCGATGTCTAATATTAAGCCTCGAGGTATTGCTTGCCTGAGGTAGAGTACCTCATGACAAGCTCGGTTTGTTATTTTTGATTAAAATAAAACCACTATTCATTAAATACGAATACCTAACTTGTTTTTGCGTCGATTCCACGAAGCGGTTAGCTTTTAACAGCTAGGACTGCTATTTTTTTTGTCCCAGAATCCTGCTTAACAGACAGGTTGAAGCCTGCTTGACAGAGAAGCTACGCTGCCATCAAGCTAACGAAGTTGCTACCAGATGAGTTTAGCAATGGAGCCCTCTTTGTCTGGAGAAATAAATCAACGGTTCCTGCGCTGTAGGAGCTGTTTCGGGACAAACCGGATCACTCAGAGTTCCGATGTGGCAATTGTTTGCTTGCCGAGGATTATAGGCTTGAGGTGGCTTCCTTGATCACGCAGGTCACCAGCCTACGTAAGAAACTGGGGAAAGCGCAGAGGGGAACATTTACATTTTCTGCGCTGATGGCTGGACTGCGTTCGCGCATGTTGGATGTAAACAACAAATATTTTGGCCGTCCTGGATCTTCCTGCACCTTCGTCGCTGGGGGTGCCTGTGTCTTGTCGGCCGCAGTGCCTACTACTATGATTTTGAAGTCGATATCGCCAACCTTCCGTCCCTGCTCTGGATCTCCATCTGACGGAGGACTGCGCCAGGAGAAATGTTATCCTTCTTCTCGCCCGTCCATAAAGGGTTCTCTGAATTCTGTGAAGCAAGGGTGTGGGCGGATTTCCTTGTCATTCTTGCCAGCTGTGATTTTGGGCAGCTCCATGGTAAGGAATGTGACTGTTTTTGCACCAGGAGCAATGTCCTATCCCAGAGCTTGAGTAAAGGACGTGGGTTTTAATGACATCAAGGGTAGCTCTGAACAGTTGAAACTGGATTTTAAAGAGCCGATTGACTCTCTGCTAGACCCATCTGGCCCTGTTCCCTCTCTGAATCATGGCATTAAATGCTTAAGCAGGATTATTTCTCTTCACAACTGGCTATGTGATTACTGCAGCTCAATGGGTATAACTTTTGTTGACAATTTCAATACCTTTTGGAAACAAAACACGTTTTATAAGGAGGATGGGATCCACCCAAATCATTTGGGTTCCTGGATCCTTTCACAGCATTGTAAGGCTGCGTTGAGACAATGATTTATCAATGACCCAAGCCCAGCTCAGCTGATCCCTACCATTGTGACGTGGAGTTGTCATAATCCTTCAGCAAATGTACATTACACCAGAGGCGTTGGTAGACACAATCTTCCCAGTAACGCAATGAAAACAAGTAAGCATCCCTGAAGAAAAGTGCTCACAATAGCCCACTTTAACATAAAAGGCTTAAGAAACAAGGTTCATGAAATCAATAATTTGCTAGACTTCAGTGTGGCTTTTGACATTATCGAGCATAGTCTGCTGCTAGAAAAATGTATGTGTAGGCTTTACACCCTCTGCAATATTGTGGATAAAGAGTTACCTGTCTAACAGAACACAGAGGATTTTTTTTATTTTTATTTATCTGTTATTTTACCAGGTAAGTTGACTGAGAACACGTTCTCATTTGCAGCAACGACCTGGGGAATAGTTACAGGGGAGAGGAGGGGGATGAATGAGCCAATTGTAAACTGGGGATTATTAGGTGACCGTGATGGTTTGAGGGTCAGATTGGGAATTTAGCCAGGACACTGGGGTTAACACCCCTACTCTTACAATAAGTGCCATGGGATCTTTAATGACCTCAGAGAGTCAGGACACCCGTTTAACGTCCCATCCGAGAGACGGCACCCTACACAGGGCAGTGTCCCCAATCACTGCCCTGGGGCATTGAGATATTTTTTAGACCAGTGGAAAGAGTGCCTCCTACTGGCCCTCCAACACCACTTCCAGCAGCATCTGGTCTCCCATCCAAGGACTGACCAGGACCAACCCTGCTTAGCTTCAGAAGCAAGCCAGCAGTGGTACGCAGGGTGGTATGCTGCTGGCAGGATGTTATTTAATGGAACATCAGTTATTCCCCAGGGCAGCTGTCTAGGCCCCTTACTTTTTTCAATCTTTACTAATGACATGCCACTGGCTTTGAGCATTATTTCAAATCAAATCAAACTTTATTTGTCACATGCGCCGAATACGGGATGTGTAGACTTTACCGTGAAATGCTTACTTGCAATCCCTTAACCAACAGTGCAGTTCAATAAAGAATTAAGAAAATATTTACCAAATAAACTAAAGTAAAAATAAAAAGTAACACAATAAAATAACAGTAATGAGGCTGTATACAGGGGATACTGGTACTGAGTCAATGTGCAGGGGTACAGGTTAGTCAAGGTAATTTTTACAGTTAGGTAGGGGTGAAGAGACTATGCATAGATAATAAACAGATTGATTTGGGACAAATCATTCACTAAACCCTAAACTTCACTAAACCCTAAAATCAACTAAATCTTGTAATAAATAATGTGGAATTTATTTTACTTTATTTCACCTTTATTTAACCAGGTAGGCAAGTTGAGAACAAGTTCTCATTTACAATTGCGACCTGGCCAAGATAAAGCAAAGCATTTCAACACATACAACAACACAGAGTTACACATGGAGTAAAACAAACATACAGGGTGCAAAGGAGCAAAATAAATAAATAAATACAGTAGCGGGAGAGGTAGTTGTTTGGGCAAAATTATAGATGGGCTATGTACAGGTGCAGTAATCTGTGAGCTGCTCTGACAGCTGGTGCTTAAAGCTAGTGAGGGAGATTGAATTGAGCAAGTTGAGGTGACTAAACTGCTTGGAGTAACCCTGGATTGTAAACTGTCATGGTCAAAACATATTGATACAACAGTAGCTAAGATGGGGAGAAGACTGGCCATAATAAAGCGCTGCTCTACCTTCTTAACAGCACTATCAACAAGGCAGGTCCTACAGGTCCTAGTTTTGTCACACCTGGACTACTGTACAGTCATGGGGTCAGGTGCCACAAAAAGGGACTTAGTTGCAATTGGCTCAGAACCCGGCAGCACTGCTGGCCCTTGGATGTACACAGAGAGCTAATATTAATAATATGTATGTCCATCTCTCCTGGCTGAAAGTGGAGGAGAGCTTGACTTCATCACTACTTGTATTTATGAGAGGTATTGACATGTTGAACGCACCGAGCTGTCTGTCTAAACTACTGGCACACAGCTCGGACACCTGTGCATACCCCACAAGACATACATCTTCACAGTCCCCAAGAACAGACTATGGGAGGCCCACAGTACTACAGAGCCATGACCACATTAAGTAACTGATGCAAGTAGTAAAATTAGATTTAAAAAACAAACACCTTATAGAACAGCGGGGACTGTGAAGCAACACAAACATAGGCACAGACACATGCGCGCACACACACACGATAACATACGCACTGTACACACACGTACACATGGATTTTGTACTGTAGATAAATGGTAGTGGTGGAGTAGGGGCCTGAGGGCACTCGGTGTCTTGTGAAATCTGTGAATTTATTGTAATGTTTTTAAAATAGTTTTTACACTGCTGCTACTCACTGTTTATTATCTATGCATAGTCACTTTACCCCCACCTACATGTACAAATGACCTCGACTTTTACCCCCGCACGGTATTGTTATTTTATTGTGTTACAATTTTTATAAAATTGTACTTTCATTTATTTAGTAAATATTTTCTTAACTCTATTTATTGAACTGCATTGTTGGTTAAGGGCTTGTAAGTAAGCATTTCACAGTAAGGTCTACTACGCATTTGATTAGATGATAAAGTATTCTATTCTTTATTTTATCTTAGCTGCTACCCATCCACACCATGCGTCTAGGGGTGGAGTTGGACTCGTTTGACGGCCACCACTACATCTCCTCTGTGGCCCCAGAAGGCCCTGTGGCCAAACACGGCCTCCTGAGACCAGAGGACGAACTACTAGAGGTACTGGACAGGCATCGAAACAACAACACACCGCACAACACACACACACACACACACACACACACACACACACACACACAACATTTTCCTTGTCTAAAGGCATACAAAGTAACCAAACCATGACATTTAAAAATAGATGGGATGTAGCATAAAGATCAGGAAGTGATAGAAAACCCATGATCTGTCAGTCATAATGCACTGGTTATCCATGCAGGCGTTACCTGGCAGAACCTCAAGATTATGGTAGCACACATCTAATGTGTCATAACTTCAAATCATTTCCTAGTATTTTTTGTTCCCTATCACCTTGAGCCTGTCCAATGACCTTGGTGGTCAGGCGATGTCCCTGGCTCCAGTTCAGATGTAGCTGTGACTGGAGGGGGTTAGTTAGACCCGTGTCTAATGTACACTACAGGGGAACTCTGGGCTGTTGTATTTTCTGTTGTTCATTGGGCTTTTGCATTATAGGTGTGTGTGTTTGTCTATTTGAGTGTGTGGTTGGGGGAGTGTGTGTGTTTGTCTATATGAGTGTGTGGTTGGGGGAGTGTGTGTGTTTGTCTATTTCAGTGTGTGGTTGGGGGAGTGTGTGTTTGTCTTTATGAGTGTGTGGTTGGGGGAGTGTGTATGTGTGGGTACATACTCCTGTGAAGAGGGGTTAGCAGGCTAACCGAGGCCATCTGTACGTCAGACCCCTGCCTCCCTCGCCCCCTCTGTGCCACCCCCTGCGCACCCCTACCCCTCTTCCTGCCCGCTCCCCTCCCTGGCATGGCTTGGTGCAGATTCACCACTGTGCCCTCAGCCTGTTGCTGTTGGCAGTCGTGGCAGAAGCAACCACCATGGTACTGTGGCACAGGACAGGAATACTCTGTGAGAGGAGGAGAGGAGAGCGAGGGGGGGAGGGAGGCTAGTTTTTAGAGCTCCAAATGTATCGCTAGATTCATGTTTTAAATGCCTGAAGGTATTGCTCAATTTTATGTCAGGCTTCGTCACATCCCCAACCCTGCATACTAGTACACACACATTTTTCTGAGCCGCAGTCTCCCGGTAAGATGGCAGGCCCCTAAACCTTAGTAGAGGTGGCCAGGTCTCACCTACATCTCTGGGCAGATGGCACGGAGCAGCCAGCGTCAGCTGGGCTCTCCAGATGCTCCTGCACATCCCGCTCCATTAAACAGCAATCAAGAGGCCTAGCGGCTCCCTGAGTCCCCTCACTGAGAATAGGGCTATACCACTGGGTTGGCCCCTCTGATCTCACACACACGCGCGCACACACACATGCATGATCACGAGCACACACACACACGTGTATAGGCGCACACACGGGCGCAAGTACCAACACACACCCTCCTGCGGGCTACTATATCTCTCTTGGTTCACTTCATTAACAGTGAGAGAACCTTTGTTGGGAATTGTTGAAGTCACAAATTGACTCCATTAGCTTCTGATGTCTTACACTACATGACCAGAAGTATGTGGACACCTGCTCGTCGAACATCTCATTCCAAAATCATGGGCATTAACATGGAGTTGGTCCCCCCCTGCTGCTATTACAGCCTCCACTTTTCTGGGATGCCTTTCCACTAGATGTTGCAACATTGCTGCGGAGACTTGTTTCCATTCAGCGACAAGAGCATTAGTGAGGTCGGACACTGATGTTGCGCGATTAGGCCTGGCTTGCAGTCGGCATTCCAATTCATCCCAAAGGTCTTCGATGGGGTTGAGGGGAGGGCTCTCTGCAGGCCAATCAAGTTCTTTCACACCGATCTCGACAAAACATTTCTGTATGGACCTTGGTTTGTGCACGAGGGCATTGTCATGCTGAAAGAGGAAAGGGCCTTCCCCAAACAATTGTCACAAAGTTGGAAACACAGAATTGTCTAGAATGTCATTGAATGCTGTAGCGTTAAGATTTCCCTTCACTGGAACTAAATGGCCTAGCCTGAACCATGAAAAACAGCACCAGACCATTATTCCTCCTACACCAAACTTTACAGTTGGCACTATGCATTGGGGCAGGTAGCGTTCTCCTGGAATCTGCCAAACCAAATTTGTCCATCAGACTGCCAGATGGCTCCAGAGAATGCGTTTCCGCTGCTCCAGAGTCCAATGGTGGCAAACTTTACACCACTACAGCCGACGCTTGTTATTGCGCTTGGTGATGTTAGGCTTGTGTATCTGCTCGGCCATGGCAATCCATTTCATGAAGCTCCCAACTAACAGTTATTGTGCTGACATTGTGTCCAGAAGCCGTTTGGAATTCGGCAAGGAGGACAGACGATTCTTACACGCTTCAGCATTCACCGGTCCCGTTCTGTGAGCTTGTGTAGTCCACCACTTCGCGACTGAGCCATGGTTTCTCCTAGACGTTTCCACTTCACAATAACAGCACTTACAGTGGACAGCGGCAAGTCTAGAAAGGCAGAAATGTGACCAACTGACTTGTTGGTAAGGGGCCATCCTATTACGGTGCCACGTTGAAAGTCACCGATCTATTTAGTAAGGCCATTCTACTGCCAATGTTTGTCTATGGAGATTGCATGGCAGTGTGCTAAATTTTTATACACCTGTCACCAATGGGTGTAGCTGAAATAGCCGTATCCTCTAATTAGAAGGGGTGTCCACATTCTGTTGTGTATATGGTACCAGTCAAAAGTTTGGACACACCTTCTCATTCAAGGTTTTTTGTTTATTTCTACATTGTAGAATAATAATGAAAACACCAAAACTATGAAATAACACATATGGAATCATGTAGTAACCAAAAAAGTGTCAAACAAATCAAAATATATTTTAGATTCTTCAAAGTAGCCACCCTTTGCCTTGATGACAGCTTTGCACACTCTTGGCTTTCTCTCATCCTAGAACTCCTTCAAGACTGTTGGAAAAGCATTCCAGGTGAAGCTGGTTGAGAGAATGCCAAGAGTGTGCAAAGCTTCCATCAAGGCAAAGGGTGGCTAAAATATTTTTGGATTTGTTTAACACTTTTTTGGTTACCACATGATTCCATATGTGGTATTTCATTGTTTAGATGTCTTCACTATTATTCTGTGTGTCCAAACTTTTTGAATTGTACTGTATAGTGTATCTTTCCTTTTGAAACTGGTGTGTGTATTTACTCTAAGTGAATGGTGTGTGTGTGTGTGTGTGTGTGTGTGCGCACACTGTGCAGGTGAATGGCCTGCTTTTCTGTGTGTCTGCCTTGTGCAGGAGATAGAGCACCTCTGTGTGTTATTGTGTTTATGATATCTTAAGGGAATTTCCTGTACGCTACATGTGAATTGTGTTTGTGTCGCTGTACCTGCTTTACTTGTGTCTCTGTCTACAGGTAAACACGGTGCAGCTGTACGGCAAGTCGAGGCGCGAGGCGGTGGCGTTCCTTCGTGAGGTTCCCCCTCCCTTCACCCTGGTGTGCTGCAGACACCTGACAGAGGAGAACTCAGACTACCAGCATGACCGGGACGATAAGTGGCGCTCGCCCAGCACTGCTGCCAGCCTCTCTGAGGTCAGGACACACATTCAGACAGTCACACACGTGCACATACACACACTCACATATGTAAGCATGCACACGCATGTACACACACACACACACACACACACACACACACACACACACCATTCACTTAGAGTAAATACACTGGTGACCAGTGTATTAAGCCATGCTGCATGTCCTTCTAGATTGAAGCCAAGCTGTCTTCTGTATGGATTAGTCAGGCATACCGCCGAGACCCTACTGGTGACCAGCTTCAAGTATGCTACTCTATAATTTCACTGCAGTGCTGACACTTACTGGACAGCTTACTGTGTGTAACGTAGCCGATGACAGTTGCCAGGTGACAGTCTGTGTTGTAGCATGATGTACTGCAGTACAACACATATCTGTTTTTATCTGGTAAAGATGTTCCGGAATCTAAAATATCCTGTCTTAACCGTGTTCCTTTTTCACCCAGCAGGACCGAGCCACCCTGAAGGAGATGTCAGAGGAGGACCGAGCCACCCTGAAGGAGATCTCAGAGGAGGACCGAGCCACCCTGAAGGAGATCTCAGAGGAGGACCAAGCCACCCTAAAGGAGGTCTCAGAGGAGGACCAAGCCACCCTGAAGGAGATCTCAGAGGAGGACCAAGCCACCCTGAAGGAGATCTCAGAGGAGGACCTAGCCACCCTAAAGGAGATCTCAGAGGAGGACCGAGCCACCCTAAAGGAGATCTCAGAGGAGGGCCAAGCCACCCTGAAGGAGATCTCAGAGGAGGACCGAGCCACCCTAAAGGAGATCTCAGAGGAGGACCAAGCCACCCTGAAGGAGATCTCAGAGGAGGAGCAAGTGCCCACATGGAATGAAGAGGGAGAGCTGGCTCTGTGGTCCCCAGACATCCAGTTGTTGGAGCTGGAGAAGAGAGAGAGAGGCCTGGGCTTCAGCATACAAGACTACCAGGTAGGGAGAGAGAGGCCTGGGCTTCAGCATCCTAGACTACCAGGTAGGGAGAGAGAGGCCTGGGCTTCAGCATCCTAGACTACCAGGTAGGGAGAGAGAGGCCTGGGCTTCAGCATCCTAGACTACCAGGTAGGGAGAGAGAGAGAGGCCTGGGCTTCAGCATCCTAGACTACCAGGTAGGGAGAGAGAGAGAGGACTGGGCTTCAGCATCCTAGACTACCAGGTTGGGAGAGAGAAAGGGAGGCCTGGGCTTCAGCATCCTAGACTACCAGGTAGGGAGAGAGAGAGGGAGGCCTGGGCTTCAGCATCCTAGACTTCCAGGTAGGGAGAGAGAGAGAGGCCTGGGCTTCAGCATCCTAGACTACCAGGTAGGGAGAGAGAGAGGCCTGGGCTTCAGCATCCTAGACTACCAGGTAGGGAGAGAGAGAGGCCTGGGCTTCAGCATCCTAGACTACCAGGTAGGAAGAGAGAGAGGGAGGCCTGGGCTTCAGCATCCTAGACTACCAGGTAGGGAGAGAGAGGCCTGGGCTTCAGCATCCTAGACTACCAGGTAGGGAGAGAGAGGCCTGGGCTTCAGCATCCTAGACTACCAGGTAGGGAGAGAGAGGCATGGGCTTCAGCATCCTAGACTACCAGGTAGGGAGAGAGAGAGGCCTGGGCTTTAGCATCCTAGACTACCAGGTAGGGAGAGAGAGGCCTGGGCTTCAGCATCCTAGACTACCAGGTAGGGAGAGAGAGAGGCCTGGGCTTTAGCATCCTAGACTACCAGGTAGGGAGAGAGAAGCCTGGGCTTCAGCATCCTAGACTACCAGGTAGGGAGAGAGAGAGGCCTGGGCTTCAGCATCCTAGACTACCAGGTAGGGAGAGAGAGAGGCCTGGGCTTCAGCATCCTAGACTACCAGGTAGGGAGAGAGAGAGGACTGGGCTTCAGCATCCTAGACTACCAGGTAGGGAGAGAGAGAGGACTGGGCTTCAGCATCCTAGACTACCAGGTAGGGAGAGAGAGGACTGGGCTTCAGCATCCTAGACTACCAGGTAGGGAGAGAGAGAGGACCGGGCTTCAGCATCCTAGACTACCAGGTAGGGAGAGAGAGGACTGGGCTTCAGCATCCTAGACTACCAGGTAGGGAGAGAGAGAGGACTGGGCTTCAGCATCCTAGACTACCAGGTAGGGAGAGAGAGGACTGGGCTTCAGCATCCTAGACTACCAGGTAGGGAGAGAGTGAGAGGACTGGGCTTCAGCATCCTAGACTACCAGGTAGGGAGAGAGAGGACTGGGCTTCAGCATCCTAGACTACCAGGTAGGGAGAGAGAGAGGACTGGGCTTCAGCATCCTAGACTACCAGGTAGGGTGAGAGAGAGGACTGGGCTTCAGCATCCTAGACTACCAGGTGGGGAGAGAGAGAGGACTGGGCTTCAGCATCCTAGACTACCAGGTAGGGAGAGAGAGGACTGGGCTTCAGCATCCTAGACTACCAGGTAGGGAGAGAGAGGCCTGGGCTTCAGCATCCTAGACTACCAGGTGGAGAGAGAGAGGCCTGGGCTTCAGCATCCTAGACTACCAGGTAGCGAGCGAGAGAGGACTGGGCTTCAGCATCCTAGACTACCAGGTAGCGAGAGAGAGAGGACTGGGCTTCAGCATCCTAGACTACCAGGTAGGGAGAGAGAGGACTGGGCTTCAGCATCCTAGACTACCAGGTAGGGAGAGAGAGGCCTGGGCTTCAGCATCCTAGACTACCAGGTAGGGAGAGAGAGAGGCCTGGGCTTCAGCATCCTAGACTACCAGGTAGCGAGAGAGAGAGGACTGGGCTTCAGCATCCTAGACTACCAGGTAGGGAGAGAGAGGACTGGGCTTCAGCATCCTAGACTACCAGGTAGGGAGAGAGAGAGGACTGGGCTTCAGCATCCTAGACTACCAAGTGGGGAGAGAGAGAGGACTGGGCTTCAGCATCCTAGACTACCAGGTAGGGAGAGAGAGGACTGGGCTTCAGCATCCTAGACTAACAGGTAGGGAGAGAGAGAGGCCTGGGCTTCAGCATCCTAGACTACCAGGTAGCGAGAGAGAGAGGACTGGGCTTCAGCATCCTAGACTACCAGGTAGCGAGAGAGAGAGGACTGGGCTTCAGCATCCTAGACTACCAGGTAGCGAGAGAGGGAGGACTGGGCTTCAGCATCCTAGACTACCAGGTAGGGAGAGAGAGAGGACTGGGCTTCAGCATCCTAGACTACCAGGTAGGGAGAGAGAGAGGCCTGGGCTTCAGCATCCTAGACTACCAGGTAGGGAGAGAGAGGCCTGGGCTTCAGCATCCTAGACTACCAGGTAGGGAGAGAGAGAGGACTGGGCTTCAGCATCCTAGACTACCAGGTAGGGAGAGAGAGAGGACTGAGCTTCAGCATCCTAGACTACCAGGTAGGGAGAGAGAGTACTGGGCTTCAGCATCCTAGACTACCAGGTAGGGAGAGAGAGAGAGGACTGGGCTTCAGCATCCTAGACTACCAGGTAGGGAGAAAGAGAGGACTGGGCTTCAGCATCCTAGACTACCAGGTAGGGAGAGAGAGAGGACCGGGCTTCAGCATCCTAGACTACCAGGTAGGGAGAGAGAGGACTGGGCTTCAGCATCCTAGACTACCAGGTAGGGAGAGAGAGGACTGGGCTTCAGCATCCTAGACTACCAGGTAGGGAGAGAGAGAGGACTGGGCTTCAGCATCCTAGACTACCAGGTAGGGAGAGAGAGAGGACTGGGCTTCAGCATCCTAGACTACCAGGTAGGGAGAGAGAGAGGACTGGGCTTCAGCATCCTAGACTACCAGGTAGGGAGAGAGAGAGGACTGGGCTTCAGCATCCTAGACTACCAGGTGGGGAGAGAGAGAGGACTGGGCTTCAGCATCCTAGACCACCAGGTAGGGAGAGAGAGGACTGGGCTTCAGCATCCTAGACTACCAGGTAGGGAGAGAGAGAGGACTGGGCTTCAGCATCCTAGACTACCAGGTAGGGAGAGAGAGAGGCCTGGGCTTCAGCATCCTAGACTACCAGGTAGGGAGAGAGAGGCCTGGGCTTCAGCATCCTAGACTACCAGGTAGGGAGAGAGAGGACTGGGCTTCAGCATCCTAGACTACCAGGTAGCGAGAGAGAGAGGACTGGGCTTCAGCATCCTAGACTACCAGGTAGCGAGAGAGAGAGGACTGGGCTTCAGCATCCTAGTCTACCAGGTAGCGAGAGAGAGAGGACTGGGCTTCAGCATCCTAGACTACCAGGTAGGGAGAGAGAGAGGCCTGGGCTTCAGCATCCTAGACTACCAGGTAGGGAGAGAGAGGCCTGGGCTTCAGCATCCTAGACTACCAGGTAGGGAGAGAGAGGACTGGGCTTCAGCATCCTAGACTACCAGGTAGGGAGAGAGAGAGGCCTGGGCTTCAGCATCCTAGACTACCAGGTAGGGAGAGAGAGGCCTGGGCTTCAGCATCCTAGACTACCAGGTAGGGAGAGAGAAGCCTGGGCTTAAGCATCCTAGACTACCAGGTAGGGAGAGAGAGAGAGGCCTGGGCTTCAGCATCCTAGACTACCAGGTAGGGAGAGAGAGGACTGGGCTTCAGCATCCTAGACTACCAGGTAGGGAGAGAGAGAGGACTGGGCTTCAGCATCCTAGACTACCAGGTAGGGAGAGAGAGAGAGGCCTGGGCTTCAGCATCCTAGACTACCAGGTAGGGAGAGAGAGAGGACCGGGCTTCAGCATCCTAGACTACCAGGTAGGGAGAGAGAGAGAGGCCTGGGCTTCAGCATCCTAGACTACCAGGTAGGGAGAGAGAGAGAGTCCTGGGCTTGAAAAGTTGAAACAGAAGAGGAAAACAAGCACGTTTTATTGTCGTCCCTCCCTATTTTAGTCTACTTTTCATTTTGGTGCCTAATTAACACGACCCGACCAAAGCCTTCCACCTCGGAAGGTTCTCTTCAGGGATTGGGGGATGCAACAGGAGGAGGGAAAATAAGCTAATGAAATTTCCGCTTGTCTTTTCTCCTATAGTCCGATCGGAAAAGGAAATGTGCACGACCTTGTCACATATCATCGAGTAAGGGACAACAAAAGGAAACAGTCTGTAGTTGGGCTTGGCAAGGGGCCGCGGTGTTGCCTGGAGCTGGGCCAACCGCCCAACATCACACACGTCAGACACAGGCACCCAGCTCCATATCAGTTCATTGTAACTGGAAACTTTTTGCCCCCTTTCTGATTTTCTCTATTTTTGCATATTTTTGATTCTGAATGTTATCAGATCTTCAATCAAAACCTATTAGATAAAGGGAACCTGAGTTTACAAAAAAAGATATGTATACTTAAAATGTTTTTTAAATTTCTTAATAAATTAAATAAGTATTTCATTGTTGTGTTATTTGTTCACTCAGGTTCCTTTTTACCCCTTATTAGATTTAGGTTGAAGATCTGGCAAAACATTTGGTATAATTTAAAAAAATTAAAAGTAGAGAAAATTAGAAAGGGGGCAAGTACTTTTCACAGCACTGCATAATAAGGCCCTAATCACAGTCAGTATGACATCACTTTAAATTATCAATGGAGTAGACCTAGGGTACTGTTCAATCAAAATCTGATATCCAGGTATACCAGATAACTAAAAACATTTCAATATAACACTTTTTTTGTTCTTTAGAAAACTATGCTTCCAGTCAGAAGCAAACAGAACACTCACCTGCTAACAATACGAACAGAACACTCACCTGCTAACAATACAAACAGAACACTCACTTGCTAACAATACAAACAGAACACTCACCCGCTAACAATACAAACAGAACACTCACCCGCTAACAATACAATCAGAACACTCACCCGCTAACAATACAAACAGAACACTCACCTGCTAACAATACAAACAGAACACTCACCTGCTAACAATACAAACAGAACACTCACCCGCTAACAATACAAACAGAACACTCACCCGCTAACAATACAAACAGAACACTCACCCGCTAACAATACAAACAGAACACTCACCCGCTAACAATACAAACAGAACACTCACCCGCTAACAATACAAACAGAACACTCACCTGCTAACAATACAAACAGAACACTCACCTGCTAACAATACAAACAGAACACTCACCTGCTAACAATACAAACAGAACACTCACCTGCTAACAATACAAACAGGACACTCACCTGCTAACAATACAAACAGAACACTCACCCGCTAACAATACAAACAGAACACTCACCCGCTAACAATACAAACAGAACACTCACCCGCTAACAATACAAACAGAACACTCACCCGCTAACAATACAAACAGAATACTCACCCGCTAACAATACAAACAGAACACTCACCTGCTAACAGGACACTCACCTGCTAACAATACAAACAGAACACTCACCTGCTAACAATACAAACAGAACACTCACCCGCTAACAATAGAAACAGAACACTCACCTGCTAACAGGACACTCACCTGCTAACAATACAAACAGAACACTCACCTGCTAACAATACAAACAGAACACTCACCCGCTAACAATAGAAACAGAACACTCACCTGCTAACAGGACACTCACCTGCTAACAATACAAACAGAACACTCACCTGCTAACAATACAAACAGAACACTCACCTGCTAACAATACAAACAGAACACTCACCTGCTAACAATACAAACAGAACACTCACCTGCTAACAATACAAACAGAACACTCACCCGCTAACAATACAAACAGAACACTCACCTGCTAACAATACAAACAGGACACTCACCTGCTAGCAATACAAACAGAACACTCACCTGCTAACAATACAAACAGGACACTCACCTGCTAACAATACAAACAGGACACTCACCTGCTAACAATACAAACAGAGCACTCACCTGCTAACAATACAAACAGAACACTCACCTGCTAACAATACAAACAGGACACTCGCCCGCTAACAATACAAACAGAACACTCACCCGCTAACAATACAAACAGAACACTCACCCGCTAACAATACAAACAGTGTCTTCATGTGGCCACCATTGGCAGCAGAAAGGATGCATCTGTAACCTTTATTTCTTAGTGTTAAAATAAAAGTCACAACAAAAGTTAAGGCTACACATCACCACCTCATAACTTTTACCAAGAGTCGTTCAGGAATGAGTGAAGTCAGAAAGAACGAAGTCGCTCACAGATGAACTAAAGGAAGAATCCATTGGACTACAGTGCCTTCAGAAAGTAGTCATACCTCTCAACTTATTTCACATTTTGTTGTTACTCCCTGAATTCAAAATGGATTCATATTTTTCTCATCCATCTACGGTACCCCATAATGACAGTGGAAACATGTTCTTATAAATATCTAATTTGCATAAGCATTCACACCCCTTAGTCAATACATGTTAGAATCACCTTCGGCAGTGATTACAGCTGTTCCTTTTTCTTGGTAAGTCTCTAAGAGCTTTACACACCTGGATTGTATAATATTTGCACATTTATTCATTTATTAATTCTTCAAGCTCTGTCAAGTTGGTTGTTGGTCATTCCTAGACAGCCGTTTTCAAGTCTAGCCATAGATTTTCAAGCCGATATAAGTCTAAATTGTAACTAGGCCACTCGGGAACAATCAATGTCATCTTGGTAAGCAACTCCAGTGTATATTTGGCCTTGTGTTTTAGGTTATTGTCCTGCTGAAAGGTGAATTTGTCTCCCAGTGTCTGTTGGAAAACAGACTGAACCAGGTTTTCCTCTAGGATTTTGCCTGTGCTTAGCTCTATTCTGTTTATTTTTATCCTTAAAAACGACCTAGTCCTTGCCAATGACAAGCATACCCATAACATGATGCATCCACTACCATGTTTGAAAATATGAAGAGTGGTACTCAGTGACGTTTGTCCCAAACATAATGCTTTGTATTCAGGACATAAAGTTATTCTGTACAGTGTAATTAATAAATTCAGCATGCTCAAAGGGATATTACATTTATTTTTACCCATCTAACAATAGGTGCTCTTCTTTGCAAGGCACTGGAAAACCTCCCTGGTTTTTGTGGTTGAATCTGTGGTTGAAATGAACTGCTCGACTGAGGGACCTCACAGACTATTGTATGTGTGGCGTACGGAGATGAGGTAGTCATAAAATAATGTAAACACTATTACTCAAGAGTCCATGCCACTAATGTGACTTGTTAAGCACATTTTTACTCCTGAATTTATTGAGGCTTGCCATAACAAAGGGGTTGAATACTTATAGACTAAAGACGTTTCATTTCACATTTAGATTTTTTTATTTTAAATAAAAAATAAAAAAAATGTAAATGTACGTTATGGGGTATTGTGTGTAGGCCAGTGATGACAAAATCTAAATTGAATCCATTTTAAATTCAGGCTGTCCATCCATTTTAAATTCAGGCTGTCCATCCATTTTAAATTCAGGCTGTCCATCAATTTTACATTCAGGCTGTCCATCCATTTTAAATTCAGGCTGTCCATCCATTTTAAATCCAGGCTGTCCATCCATTTTAAATTCAGGCTGTCCATCCATTTTAAATTCAGGCTGTCCATCCATTTTAAATTCAGGCTGTCCATCCATTTTAAATTCAGGCTGTCCATCCATTTTAAATTCAGGCTGTCCATCCATTTTAAACTCAGGCTGTCCATCCATTTTTAAATTCAGGCTGTCCATCCATTTTAAACTCAGGCTGTCCATCCATTTTAAATGCAGGCTGTCCATCCATGTTAAATTCAGGCTGTCCATCCATTTTACATTCAGGCTGTCTATCCATTTTAAATTCAGGCTGTCTATCCATTTTAAATTCAGGCTGTCTATCCATTTTAAATTCAGGCTGTCCATCCATTTTAAATTCAGGCTGTCCATCCATTTTAAATTCAGGCTGTCCATCCATTTTAAACTCAGGCTGTCCATCCATTTTAAATTCAGGCTGTCCATCCATTTTAAATTCAGGCTGTCCATCCATTTTAAATTCAGGCTGTCCATCCATTTTAAATTCAGGCTGTCCATCCATTTTAAATTCAGGCTGTCCATCCATTTTAAATTCAGGCTGTCCATCCATTTTAAATTCAGGCTGTCCATCAATTTTAAACTCAGGCTGTCCATCCATTTTAAATTCAGGCTGTCCATCCATTTTAAATCCAGGCTGTCCATCCATTTTAAATTCAGGCTGTCCATCCATTTTAAATTCAGGCTGTCCATCCATTTTAAATTCAGGCTGTCCATCCATTTTAAATTCAGGCTGTCCATCCATTTTAAATTCAGGCTGTCCATCCATTTTAAACTCAGGCTGTCCATCCATGTTAAATTCAGGCTGTCCATCCATTTTAAATTCAGGCTGTCCATCCATTTTAAATGCAGGCTGTCCATCCATGTTAAATTCAGGCTGTCCATCCATTTTACATTCAGGCTGTCTATCCATTTTAAATTCAGGCTGTCTATCCATTTTAAATTCAGGCTGTCCATCCATTTTAAATTCAGGCTGTCTATCCATTTTAAATTCAGGCTGTCCATCCATTTTAAATTCAGGCTGTCTATCCATTTTAAATTCAGGCTGTCCATCCATTTTAAATTCAGGCTGTCCATCCATTTTAAATTCAGGCTGTCCATCCATTTTAAATTCAGGCTGTCCATCCATTTTAAACTCAGGCTGTCCATCCATTTTAAATTCAGGCTGTCCATCCATTTTAAATTCAGGCTGTCCATCCATTTTAAATTCAGGCTGTCCATCCATTTTAAATTCAGGCTGTCCATCCATTTTAAATTCAGGCTGTCCATCCATTTTAAACTCAGGCTGTCCATCCATTTTAAATTCAGGCTGTCCATCCATTTTAAACTCAGGCTGTCCATCCATTTTAAATGCAGGCTGTCCATCCATGTTAAATTCAGGCTGTCCATCCATTTTACATTCAGGCTGTCTATCCATTTTAAATTCAGGCTGTCTATCCATTTTAAATTCAGGCTGTCTATCCATTTTAAATTCAGGCTGTCCATCCATTTTAAATTCAGGCTGTCCATCCATTTTAAATTCAGGCTGTCCATCCATTTTAAACTCAGGCTGTCCATCCATTTTAAATTCAGGCTGTCCATCCATTTTAAATTCAGGCTGTCCATCCATTTTAAATTCAGGCTGTCCATCCATTTTAAATTCAGGCTGTCCATCCATTTTAAATTCAGGCTGTCCATCCATTTTAAATTCAGGCTGTCTATCCATTTTAAATTCAGGCTGTCCATCCATTTTAAATTCAGGCTGTCCATCCATTTTAAATTCAGGCTGTCCATCCATTTTAAATTCAGGCTGTCCATCCATTTTAAATTCAGGCTGTCCATCCATTTTAAATTCAGGCTGTCCATCCATGTTAAATTCAGGCTGTCCATCCATTTTAAATTCAGGCTGTCCATCCATTTTAAATTCAGGCTGTCTATCCATTTTAAATTCAGGCTGTCCATCCATTTTAAATTCAGGCTTTCCATCCATTTTAAATTCAGGCTGTCCATCCATTTTAAATTCAGGCTGTCTATCCATTTTAAATTCAGGCTGTCCATCCATTTTAAATTCAGGCTGTCCATCCATGTTAAATTCAGGCTGTCCATCCATTTTAAATTCAGGCTGTCCATCCATTTTAAATTCAGGCTGTCTATCCATTTTAAATTCAGGCTGTCCATCCATTTTAAATTCAGGCTGTCCATCCATTTTAAATTCAGGCTGTCTATCCATTTAAAATTCAGGCTGTCTATCCATTTTAAATTCAGGCTGTCCATCCATTTTAAATGCAGGCTGTCCATCCATTTTAAATCCAGGCTGTCCATCCATTTTAAATTCAGGCTGTCCATCCATTTTAAATTCAGGCTGTCCATCCATTTTAAATTCAGGCTGTCCATCCATTTTAAATTCAGGCTGTCCATCCATTTTAAATTCAGGCTGTCCATCCATTTTAAACTCAGGCTGTCCATCCATTTTAAATTCAGGCTGTCCATCCATTTTAAACTCAGGCTGTCCATCCATTTAAAATGCAGGCTGTCCATCCATGTTAAATTCAGGCTGTCCATCCATTTTACATTCAGGCTGTCTATCCATTTTAAATTCAGGCTGTCTATCCATTTTAAATTCAGGCTGTCTATCCATTTTAAATTCAGGCTGTCCATCCATTTTAAATTCAGGCTGTCCATCCATTTTAAATTCAGGCTGTCCATCCATTTTAAACTCAGGCTGTCCATCCATTTTAAATTCAGGCTGTCCATCCATTTTAAATTCAGGCTGTCCATCCATTTTAAATTCAGGCTGTCCATCCATTTTAAATTCAGGCTGTCCATCCATTTTAAATTCAGGCTGTCCATCCATTTTAAACTCAGGCTGTCCATCCATTTTAAATTCAGGCTGTCCATCCATTTTAAACTCAGGCTGTCCATCCATTTTAAATGCAGGCTGTCCATCCATTTTAAATTCAGGCTGTCCATCCATGTTAAATTCAGGCTGTCCATCCATTTTAAATTCAGGCTGTCCATCCATTTTAAATTCAGGCTGTCTATCCATTTTAAATTCAGGCTGTCCATCCATTTTAAATTCAGGCTTTCCATCCATTTTAAATTCAGGCTGTCCATCCATTTTAAATTCAGGCTGTCTATCCATTTTAAATTCAGGCTGTCCATCCATTTTAAATTCAGGCTGTCCATCCATGTTAAATTCAGGCTGTCCATCCATTTTAAATTCAGGCTGTCTATCCATTTTAAATTCAGGCTGTCCATCCATTTTAAATTCAGGCTGTCCATCCATTTTAAATTCAGGCTGTCTATCCATTTTAAATTCAGGCTGTCCATCCATTTTAAATTCAGGCTGTCCATCCATTTTAAATTCAGGCTGTCTATCCATTTAAAATTCAGGCTTTCTATCCATTTTAAATTCAGGCTGTCCATCCATTTTAAATGCAGGCTGTCCATCCATTTTAAATGCAGGCTGTCCATCCATTTTAAATTCAGGCTGTCCATTTTAAACACAATGTGGAAAAAGTCTCGGGGTGTGAATCCCTTTCTGAAGGCACTGTACATAGCACATGACCTGAGTACATGACCCCGTCTCGTAGTGCGGGTGAAGTCATAACGAACGGAGTCGCAGCTCAGAAATGAACAGGAGGAAGAATCTATAGGACTATTTAGGAATATACAGCGTGGCCTAGTATTTAGGAGTATACAGTGTGGCCTAGTATTTAGGAGTATACAGTGTGGCCTAGTATTTAGGAGTATACAGTGTGGCCTAGTATTTAGGAGTATACAGTGTGGCCTAGTATTTAGGAGTATACAGTGTGGCCTAGTATTTAGGAGTATATAGTGTGACCTAGTATTTAGGAGTATACAGTGCGACCTAGTATTTAGGAGTAGATAAGTATATAACATGTGAGCATATGGCCTAGTATTTGGTGTCACTATGTACTTCTTCGTTGTGATTGTCTAGCTCTTTTTCTCATTGCTTTAGTTTGCAACAAGCTTGAAAACACAAAGACAACTGAAACACGCAGCATTGGAGAAATAGGACATTTAAAAAGTATTTTCATATTGTCCCAATTTCTATCATTTGTAGATAGCATTGAACAGATAAGACAAGATTAGAGGAGAGAAATTCAAGGAAGATGGGAAAGACTGTTGTGAACAAGTCAGAATTGCAGAGGCTTTATATGAAGGGTTTAATGGATTGTTTGTGAATGTGTTATGGGGCCCCTTGTGTTTCAGAATAACTGTATCCTGGGGCCTTGAATCCTTAAATATAGAGCTTCACCTCGAACACCTCTATTTCTACTCTCTCTCTCTCCCTCCTTTCCTACTCCACTCCTCTTCTCCTCCTTCCCTCCTCTCCTCCTCCAGCCCTCTCTCCCTCCTCTCCTCCTCCTCTGTCTATCGCTCCCTCTCCTCCTCCAGCCCTGTCTCCCTCCTCTCCACCGATCTCTCTCTCTCTTCCGTCCCTCTTGCCCTCCCCTCCTCCATTCCTCTCTCCCTCCTAATGGGAGTTACGCATCACTGCATATTAATGTAAAGAATGAGGTGTTCACACACTAATTAATATGAATGAGATGGAGCTTTGTACATTGACAACAATAACACAAGTTATATCATAGCAGCACTACATAGTTAAAGTGTCGGTCTTGCCTTATCACTCCCTCTTTCTCTTTTGCAGTCTCTCTCCTTCCCTGTTCTCTCTCCCCCTCCTTTCCTGTTTTTTTCTCTCTCTCTCTCCTTGCCTGTTATTTCTCTCCCACTCCTTTCCTGTTCTTTTTCTCTCTCTCTATCCTTCCCTGTTCTTTTTCTCTCTCTCTATCCTTCCCTGTTCTTTCTCTCTCTCTCCGTCCCTGTTCTTTTTCTCTCTCTCTCTATCCTTCCCTGTTCTTTCTTTCTCTCTCTCTCCTTCCCTGTTCTTTCTCTCTCTCTCTCTCTCTCTCTCTCTCCTTCCCTGTTCTTTCTCTCTCTCTCTCTCTCCTTCCCTGTTCTTTCTCTCTCCTTCCCTGTTCTTTCTCTCTCCTTCCCTGTTCTTTCTCTCTCTCTCTCTCTCTGTCCTTCCCTGTTCTTTCTCGCTCTCTCTCCTCCCCTGTTCTCTCTCTCCTTCCTTGTTCTTTCTCTCTCTCCTTCCCTGTTCTTTCCCTCTCTCTCTTTCTCTCTCCCCCTCTCTCCTTCCCTGTTCTTTCTCTCTCTCTCTTTCTCTCTCTCTCGCTCCTTCCCTGTTCTTTCTCTCTCTCTCTTTCTCTCTCTCTCCTTCCCTGTTCTTTCTCTCTCTCTCTCTCTCCTTCCCTGTTCTTTTTCTCTCTCTCTCTCTCCTTCCCTGTTCTTTTTCGCTCTCTCTCCTTCCCTGTTCTTTTTCTCTCTCTCTCTCCTTCCCTGTTCTTTCTCTCTCTCTCTGTCCTTCCCTGTTCTTTCTCTCTCTCTCTCTCTCTCTCTCTCTCTCTCCTTCCCTGTTCTTTCTCTCTCTCTTTCTCCTTCCCTGTTCTTTTTCTCTCTCTCTCTCTCCTTCCCTGTTCTTTCGCTCTCTCTCCTTCCCTGTTCTCGGTCTCTCGCTCTCTCCTTCCCTGTTCTCGCTCTCTCTCCTTCCCTGTTCTCACTCTCTCTCCTTCCCTGTTCTCTCTCTCTCTCCTTCCCTGTTCTCTCTCTCTCTCCTTCTCTGTCTCTCGCTCTCCCTCCTTCCCTGTTCTCGCTCTCTCTCCTTACCTGTTCTCTGTCTCTCGCTCTCTCTCCTTCCATGTTCTTTTTGTCTCTCTCTCTCTCCTTCCCTGTTCTTTTTCTCTCGCTCTCTCTCCTTCCCCGTTCTCGCTTTCTCTCGCTCTCTCTCCTTCCCCGTTCTCGCTTTCTCTCGCTCTCTCTCCTTCCCTGTTCTCGCTTTCTCTCGCTCTCTCTCCTTCCCCGTTCTCGCTTTCTCTCGCTCTCTCTCCTTCCCCGTTCTCGCTTTCTCTCGCTCTCTCTCATTCCCTGTTCTCGCTCTCTCTCCTTCCCCGTTCTCGCTCTCTCTCCTTCCCTGTTCTCTGTCTCTCACTCTCTCTCCTTCCCCGTTCTCGCTTTCTCTCCTTCCCTGTTCTCGCTCTCTCTCCTTCCCTGTTTTCGCTCTCTCTCCTTCTCTGTCTCTCGCTCTCTCTCTTTCCCTGTTCTCGCTCTCTCTCCTTACCTGTTCTCTGTCTCTCGCTCTTTCTCCTTCCCTGTTCTGTCTCTCCCTCTCTCTCCTTCCCTGTTCTCTCTCTCTCTCTCCTTCCCTGTTCTCTCTCTCGCTCTCTCTCCTTCCCCGTTCTCTCTTTCTCTCGCTCTCTCTCCTTCCCTGTTCTTTTTCTCTCTCTCTCTCCTTCCCTGTTCTTTTTCTCTCTCTCCTTCCCTGTTCTTTCTCTCGCTCTCTCCTTCCTTGTTCTCGCTCTCTCTCCTTCCCTGTTCTCGCTCTCTCTCCTTCCCTGTTCTCTCTCTCTCTCCTTCTCTGTCTCTCGCTCTCTCTCCTTCCCTGTTCTCGCTCTCTCTCCTTCCCTGTTCTCGCTCTCTCTCCTTACCTGTTCTCTGTCTCTCGCTCTCTCTCCTTCCCTGTTCTGTCTCTCGCTCTCTCTCCTTCCCTGTTCTCTGTCTCTCGCTCTCTCTCCTTCCCTGTTCTCGCTCTCTCTCTCGCTCCTTCCCTGTTCTCTCTCTCGCTCTCTCTCCTTCCCCATTCTCTCTTTCTCTCGCTCTCTCTCCTTCCCTGTTCTTTTTCTCTCTCTCTCCTTCCCTGTTCGTTTTCTCTCTCTCTCTCTCTCCTTCCCTGTTCTTTCTCTCTCGCTCTCTCTCCTTCCCTGTTCTCTGTCTCTGGCTCTCTCCTTCCCTGTTCTCGCTCTCTCTCCTTCCCTGTTCTCGCTCTCTCTCCTTCCCTGTTCTCTCTCTCTCCCCTTCTCTGTCTCTCGCTCTCTCTCCTTCCCTGTTCTCGCTCTCGCTCTCTCTCCTTCCCCGTTCTCTCTTTCTCTCGCTCTCTCTCCTTCCCCGTTCTCGCTTTCTCTCGCTCTCTCTCCTTCCCCGTTCTCGCTTTCTCTCGCTCTCACTCCTTACCCGTTCTCGCTTTCTCTCGCTCTCTCTCCTTCCCCGTTCTCGCTTTCTCTCGCTCTCTCTCCTTCCCCGTTCTCTCTCTTTCGCTCTCTCTCCTTCCCTGTTCTCTCTTTCTCTCGCTCTCTCTCCTTCCCCGTTCTCTCTTTCTCTCGCTCTCTCTCCTTCCCCGTTCTCGCTTTCTCTCGCTCTCTCTCCTTCCCCGTTCTCGTTTTCTTTTGCTATCTCTCCTTCCCGTTCTCGCTTTCTCTCGCTCTCTCTCCTTCCCCGTTCTCGCTTTCTCTCGCTCTCACTCCTTCCCCGTTCTCGCTTTCTCTCGCTCTCTCTCCTTCCCCGTTCTCGCTTTCTCTCGCTCTCTCTCCTTCCCCGTTCTCGCTTTCTCTCGCTCTCTCTCCTTCCCCGTTCTCGCTTTCTTTTGCTATCTCTCCTTCCCCGTTCTCGCTTTCTCTCGCTCTCTCTCCTTCCCCGTTCTCGCTTTCTCTCGCTCTCTCTCCTTCCCTGTTTTCGATCTCTCTCCTTCCCTGTTCTGTCTCTCGCTCTCTCTCCTTCCCTGTTCTCTGTCTCTCGCTCTCTCTCCTTCCTCGTTCTCGCTTTCTCTCAATCTCTCTCCTTCCCCGTTCTCGCTTTCTCTCGCTCTCTCTCCTTCCCCGTTCTCGCTTTCTCTCGCTCTCTCTCCTTCCCCGTTCTCGCTTTCTCTCGCTCTCTCTCCTTCCCCGTTCTCGCTTTCTCTCTCTCTCTCTCCTTCCCTGTTCTTTCTCTCTCTCTCTCTCTCCTTCCCTGTTCTCTCTCTCTCCTTCCCTGTTCTTTCTCTCTCTCTCTCTCTCTCTCTCCTTCCCTGTTCTTTCTCGCTCTCTCTCCTCCCCTGTTCTCTCTCTCCTTCCTTGTTCTTTCTCTCTCTCCTTCCCTGTTCTTTCTCTCTCTCTCTTTCTCTCTCTCTCGCTCCTTCCCTGTTCTTTCTCTCTCTCTCTTTCTCTCTCTCTCGCTCCTTCCCTGTTCTTTCTCTCTCTCTCTCTCTCCTTCCCTGTTCTTTTTCTCTCTCTCTCTCTCCTTCCCTGTTCTTTTTCGCTCTCTCTCCTTCCCTGTTCTTTTTCTCTCTCTCTCTCCTTCCCTGTTCTTTTTCTCTCTCTCTCTCCTTCCCTGTTCTTTCTCTCTCTCTCTCTGTCCTTCCCTGTTCTTTCTCTCTCTCTCTCTCTCTCTCCTTCCCTGTTCTTTCTCTCTCTCTTTCTCCTTCCCTGTTCTTTTTCTCTCTCTCTCTCTCCTTCCCTGTTCTTTCGCTCTCTCTCCTTCCCTGTTCTCTGTCTCTCGCTCTCTCCTTCCCTGTTCTCGCTCTCTCTCCTTCCCTGTTCTCACTCTCTCTCCTTCCCTGTTCTCTCTCTCTCTCCTTCCCTGTTCTCTCTCTCTCTCCTTCTCTGTCTCTCGCTCTCCCTCCTTCCCTGTTCTCGCTCTCTCTCCTTACCTGTTCTCTGTCTCTCGCTCTCTCTCCTTACCTGTTCTCTGTCTCTCGCTCTCTCTCCTTCCATGTTCTTTTTGTCTCTCTCTCTCTCCTTCCCTGTTCTTTTTCTCTCGCTCTCTCTCCTTCCCCGTTCTCGCTTTCTCTCGCTCTCTCTCCTTCCCCGTTCTCGCTTTCTCTCGCTCTCTCTCCTTCCCTGTTCTCGCTTTCTCTCGCTCTCTCTCCTTCCCCGTTCTCGCTTTCTCTCGCTCTCTCTCCTTCCCCGTTCTCGCTTTCTCTCGCTCTCTCTCCTTCCCCGTTCTCGCTTTCTCTCGCTCTCTCTCATTCCCTGTTCTCGCTCTCTCTCCTTCCCCGTTCTCGCTCTCTCTCCTTCCCTGTTCTCTGTCTCTCACTCTCTCTCCTTCCCCGTTCTCGCTTTCTCTCCTTCCCTGTTCTCGCTCTCTCTCCTTCCCTGTTCTCTGTCTCTCACTCTCTCTCCTTCCCCGTTCTCGCTTTCTCTCCTTCCCTGTTCTCTCTCTCTCTCCTTCTCTGTCTCTCGCTCTCCCTCCTTCCCTGTTCTCGCTCTCTCTCCTTCCCTGTTCTCGCTCTCTCTCCTTCCCTGTTCTCGCTCTCTCTCCTTACCTGTTCTCTGTCTCTCGCTCTCTCTCCTTCCCTGTTCTCTGTCTCTCGCTCTCTCTCCTTCCCTGTTCTCGCTCTCTCTCTCTCTCCTTCCCTGTTCTCTGTCTCGCTCTCTCTCCTTCCCCGTTCTCTCTTTCTCTCGCTCTCTCTCCTTCCCTGTTCTTTTTCTCTCTCTCTCTCCTTCCCTGTTCGTTTTCTCTCTCTCTCTCTCTCCTTCCCTGTTCTTTCTCTCTCGCTCTCTCTCCTTCCCTGTTCTCTGTCTCTCGCTCTCTCCTTCCCTGTTCTCGCTCTCTCTCCTTCCCTGTTCTCGCTCTCTCTCCTTCCCTGTTCTCTCTCTCTCCCCTTCTCTGTCTCTCGCTCTCTCTCCTTCTCTGTTCTTTTTCTCTCTCTCCTTCCCTGTTCTTTCTCTCGCTCTCTCCTTCCCTGTTCTCGCTCTCTCTCCTTCCCTGTTCTCGCTCTCTCTCCTTCCCTGTTCTCTCTCTCTCTCCTTCTCTGTCTCTCGCTCTCTCTCCTTCCCTGTTCTCGCTCTCTCTCCTTCCCTGTTCTCGCTCTCTCTCCTTACCTGTTCTCTGTCTCTCGCTCTCTCTCCTTCCCTGTTCTGTCTCTCGCTCTCTCTCCTTCCCTGTTCTCTTTCTCTCGCTCTCTCTCCTTCCCTGTTCTTTTTCTCTCTCTCTCTCCTTCCCTGTTCGTTTTCTCTGTCTCTCTCTCTCCTTCCCTGTTCTTTCTCTCTCGCTCTCTCTCCTTCCCTGTTCTCTGTCTCTCGCTCTCTCCTTCCCTGTTCTCGCTCTCTCTCCTTCCCTGTTCTCGCTCTCTCTCCTTCCCTGTTCTCTCTCTCTCCCCTTCTCTGTCTCTCGCTCTCTCTCCTTCCCTGTTCTCGCTCTCGCTCTCTCTCCTTCCCCGTTCTCTCTTTCTCTCGCTCTCTCTCCTTCCCCGTTCTCGCTTTCTCTCGCTCTCTCTCCTTCCCCGTTCTCGCTTTCTCTCGCTCTCACTCCTTACCCGTTCTCGCTTTCTCTCGCTCTCTCTCCTTCCCCGTTCTCGCTTTCTCTCACGCTCTCTCCTTCCCCGTTCTCTCTTTCTTTCGCTCTCTCTCCTTCCCTGTTCTCTCTTTCTCTCGCTCTCTCTCCTTCCCCGTTCTCTCTTTCTCTCGCTCTCTCTCCTTCCCCGTTCTCGCTTTCTCTCGCTCTCTCTCCTTCCCCGTTCTCGTTTTCTTTTGCTATCTCTCCTTCCCCGTTCTCGCTTTCTCTCGCTCTCTCTCCTTCCCCGTTCTCGCTTTCTCTCGCTCTCACTCCTTCCCCGTTCTCGCTTTCTCTCGCTCTCTCTCCTTCCCCGTTCTCGCTTTCTCTCGCTCTCTCTCCTTCCCCGTTCTCGCTTTCTCTCGCTCTCTCTCCTTCCCCGTTCTCGCTTTCTCTCGCTCTCTCTCCTTCCCTGTTCTCTCTTTCTTTCGCTCTCTCTCCTTCCCCGTTCTCTCTTTCTCTCGCTCTCTCTCCTTCCCCGTTCTCTCTTTCTCTCGCTCTCTCTCCTTCCCCGTTCTCGCTTTCTCTCGCTCTCTCTCCTTCCCCGTTCTCGTTTTCTTTGCTATCTCTCCTTCCCCGTTCTCGCTTTCTCTCGCTCTCTCTCCTTCCCCGTTCTCGCTTTCTCTCGCTCTCTCTCCTTCCCTGTTTTCGATCTCTCTCCTTCCTGTTCTGTCTCTCGCTCTCTCTCCTTCCCTGTTCTCTGTCTCTCGCTCTCTCTCCTTCCCTGTTCTCTCTCGCTCTCTCTCCTTCCTGTTCTCTCTCTCTCTCGCTCTCTCTCCTTCCTCGTTCTCCGCTTTCTCTCAATCTCTCTCCTTCCCCGTTCTCGCTTTCCTCTCGCTCTCTCTCCTTCCCCGTTCTCGCTTTCTCTCGCTCTCTCTCCTTCCCCGTTCTCGCTTTCTCTCGCTCTCTCTCCTTCCCCGTTCTCGCTTTCTCTCTCTCTCTCTCCTTCCCTGTTCTTTCTCTCTCTCTCTCTCTCCTTCCCTGTTCTTTCTCTCTCTCTCCTTCCCTGTTCTTTCTCTCTCTCTCTCTCTCTCTCCTTCCCTGTTCTTTCTCGCTCTCTCTCCTCCCCTGTTCTCTCTCTCCTTCCTTGTTCTTTCTCTCTCTCCTTCCCTGTTCTTTCTCTCTCTCTCTTTCTCTCTCCCCCTCTCTCCTTCCCTGTTCTTTCTCTCTCTCTCTTTCTCTCTCTCTCGCTCCTTCCCTGTTCTTTCTCTCTCTCTCTTTCTCTCTCTCCTTCCCTGTTCTTTCTCTCTCTCTCTCTCTCCTTCCCTGTTCTTTTTCTCTCTCTCTCTCTCCTTCCCTGTTCTTTTTCGCTCTCTCTCCTTCCCTGTTCTTTTTCTCTCTCTCTCTCCTTCCCTGTTCTTTTTCTCTCTCTCTCTCCTTCCCTGTTCTTTCTCTCTCTCTCTCTGTCCTTCCCTGTTCTTTCTCTCTCTCTCTCTCTCTCTCCTTCCCTGTTCTTTCTCTCTCTCTTTCTCCTTCCCTGTTCTTTTTCTCTCTCTCTCTCTCCTTCCCTGTTCTTTCGCTCTCTCTCCTTCCCTGTTCTCTGTCTCTCGCTCTCTCCTTCCCTGTTCTCGCTCTCTCTCCTTCCCTGTTCTCACTCTCTCTCCTTCCCTGTTCTCTCTCTCTCTCCTTCCCTGTTCTCTCTCTCTCTCCTTCTCTGTCTCTCGCTCTCCCTCCTTCCCTGTTCTCGCTCTCTCTCCTTACCTGTTCTCTGTCTCTCGCTCTCTCTCCTTACCTGTTCTCTGTCTCTCGCTCTCTCTCCTTCCATGTTCTTTTTGTCTCTCTCTCTCTCCTTCCCTGTTCTTTTTCTCTCGCTCTCTCTCCTTCCCCGTTCTCGCTTTCTCTCACTCTCTCTCCTTCCCCGTTCTCGCTTTCTCTCGCTCTCTCTCCTTCCCTGTTCTCGCTTTCTCTCGCTCTCTCTCCTTCCCCGTTCTCGCTTTCTCTCGCTCTCTCTCCTTCCCCGTTCTCGCTTTCTCTCGCTCTCTCTCATTCCCTGTTCTCGCTCTCTCTCCTTCCCCGTTCTCGTTTTCTTTTGCTATCTCTCCTTCCCCGTTCTCGCTTTCTCTCGCTCTCTCTCCTTCCCCGTTCTCGCTTTCTCTCGCTCTCTCTCCTTCCCTGTTTTCGATCTCTCTCCTTCCCTGTTCTGTCTCTCGCTCTCTCTCCTTCCCTGTTCTCTGTCTCTCGCTCTCTCTCCTTCCCTGTTCTCTCTCGCTCTCTCTCCTTCCCTGTTCTCTCTCTCTCTCGCTCTCTCTCCTTCCTCGTTCTCGCTTTCTCTCAATCTCTCTCCTTCCCCGTTCTCGCTTTCTCTCGCTCTCTCTCCTTCCCCGTTCTCGCTTTCTCTCGCTCTCTCTCCTTCCCCGTTCTCGCTTTCTCTCGCTCTCTCTCCTTCCCCGTTCTCGCTTTCTCTCTCTCTCTCTCCTTCCCTGTTCTTTCTCTCTCTCTCTCTCTCCTTCCCTGTTCTCTCTCTCTCCTTCCCTGTTCTTTCTCTCTCTCTCTCTCTCTCTCCTTCCCTGTTCTTTCTCGCTCTCTCTCCTCCCCTGTTCTCTCTCTCCTTCCTTGTTCTTTCTCTCTCTCCTTCCCTGTTCTTTCTCTATCTCTCTTTCTCTCTCCCCCTCTCTCCTTCCCTGTTCTTTCTCTCTCTCTTTCTCTCTCTCTCGCTCCTTCCCTGTTCTTTCTCTCTCTCTCTTTCTCTCTCTCTCGCTCCTTCCCTGTTCTTTCTCTCTCTCTCTCTCTCCTTCCCTGTTCTTTTTCTCTCTCTCTCTCTCCTTCCCTGTTCTTTTTCGCTCTCTCTCCTTCCCTGTTCTTTTTCTCTCTCTCTCTCCTTCCCTGTTCTTTTTCTCTCTCTCTCTCCTTCCCTGTTCTTTCTCTCTCTCTCTCTGTCCTTCCCTGTTCTTTCTCTCTCTCTCTCTCTCCTTCCCTGTTCTTTCTCTCTCTCTTTCTCCTTCCCTGTTCTTTTTCTCTCTCTCTCTCTCCTTCCCTGTTCTTTCGCTCTCTCTCCTTCCCTGTTCTCTGTCTCTCGCTCTCTCCTTCCCTGTTCTCGCTCTCTCTCCTTCCCTGTTCTCACTCTCTCTCCTTCCCTGTTCTCTCTCTCTCTCCTTCCCTGTTCTCTCTCTCTCTCCTTCTCTGTCTCTCGCTCTCCTCCTTCCCTGTTCTCGCTCTCTCTCCTTACCTGTTCTCTGTCTCTCGCTCTCTCTCCTTACCTGTTCTCTGTCTCTCGCTCTCTCTCCTTCCATGTTCTTTTGTCTCTCTCTCTCTCCTTCCCTGTTCTTTTTCTCTCGCTCTCTCTCCTTCCCCGTTCTCGCTTTCTCTCGCTCTCTCTCCTTCCCCGTTCTCGCTTTCTCTCGCTCTCTCTCCTTCCCTGTTCTCGCTTTCTCTCGCTCTCTCTCCTTCCCCGTTCTCGCTTTCTCTCGCTCTCTCTCATTCCCTGTTCTCGCTCTCTCTCCTTCCCCGTTCTCGCTCTCTCTCCTTCCCTGTTCTCTGTCTCTCAACTCTCTCTCCTTCCCCGTTCTCGCTTTCTCTCTTCCCTGTTCTCGCTCTCTCTCCTTCCCTGTTCTCGCTCTCTCTCCTTCTCTGTCTCTCGCTCTCTCTCTTTCCCTGTTCTCGCTCTCTCTCCTTCCCTGTTCTGTCTCTCCCTCTCTCTCCTTCCCTGTTCTCTCTCTCTCTCTCCTTCCCTGTTCTCTCTCTCGCTCTCTCTCCTTCCCCGTTCTCTCTTTCTCTCGCTCTCTCTCCTTCCCTGTTCTTTTTCTCTCTCTCTCTCCTTCCCTGTTCTTTTTCTCTCTCTCCTTCCCTGTTCTTTCTCTCGCTCTCTCCTTCCCTGTTCTCGCTCTCTCTCCTTCCCTGTTCTCGCTCTCTCTCCTTCCCTGTTCTCTCTCTCTCTCCTTCTCTGTCTCTCGCTCTCCCTCCTTCCCTGTTCTCGCTCTCTCTCCTTCCCTGTTCTCGCTCTCTCTCCTTACCTGTTCTCTGTCTCTCGCTCTCTCTCCTTCCCTGTTCTGTCTCTCGCTCTCTCTCCTTCCCTGTTCTCTGTCTCTCGCTCTCTCTCCTTCCCTGTTCTCGCTCTCTCTCTCTCTCCTTCCCTGTTCTCTGTCTCGCTCTCTCTCCTTCCCCGTTCTCTCTTTCTCTCGCTCTCTCTCCTTCCCTGTTCTTTTTCTCTCTCTCTCTCCTTCCCTGTTCGTTTTCTCTCTCTCTCTCTCTCCTTCCCTGTTCTTTCTCTCTCGCTCTCTCTCCTTCCCTGTTCTCTGTCTCTCGCTCTCTCCTTCCCTGTTCTCGCTCTCTCTCCTTCCCTGTTCTCGCTCTCTCTCCTTCCCTGTTCTCTCTCTCTCCCCTTCTCTGTCTCTCGCTCTCTCTCCTTCCCTGTTCTTTTTCTCTCTCTCCTTCCCTGTTCTTTCTCTCGCTCTCTCCTTCCCTGTTCTCGCTCTCTCTCCTTCCCTGTTCTCGCTCTCTCTCCTTCCCTGTTCTCTCTCTCTCTCCTTCTCTGTCTCTCGCTCTCTCTCCTTCCCTGTTCTCGCTCTCTCTCCTTCCCTGTTCTCGCTCTCTCTCCTTACCTGTTCTCTGTCTCTCGCTCTCTCTCCTTCCCTGTTCTGTCTCTCGCTCTCTCTCCTTCCCTGTTCTCTGTCTCTCGCTCTCTCTCCTTCCCTGTTCTCGCTCTCTCTCTCGCTCCTTCCCTGTTCTCTCTCTCGCTCTCTCTCCTTCCCCGTTCTCTCTTTCTCTCGCTCTCTCTCCTTCCCTGTTCTTTTTCTCTCTCTCTCTCCTTCCCTGTTCGTTTTCTCTGTCTCTCTCTCTCCTTCCCTGTTCTTTCTCTCTCGCTCTCTCTCCTTTCCTGTTCTCTGTCTCTCGCTCTCTCCTTCCCTGTTCTCGCTCTCTCTCCTTCCCTGTTCTCGCTCTCTCTCCTTCCCTGTTCTCTCTCTCTCCCCTTCTCTGTCTCTCGCTCTCTCTCCTTCCCTGTTCTCGCTCTCGCTCTCTCTCCTTCCCCGTTCTCTCTTTCTCTCGCTCTCTCTCCTTCCCCGTTCTCGCTTTCTCTCGCTCTCTCTCCTTCCCCGTTCTCGCTTTCTCTCGCTCTCACTCCTTACCCGTTCTCGCTTTCTCTCGCTCTCTCTCCTTCCCCGTTCTCGCTTTCTCTCGCTCTCTCTCCTTCCCCGTTCTCTCTTTCTTTCGCTCTCTCTCCTTCCCTGTTCTCTCTTTCTCTCGCTCTCTCTCCTTCCCCGTTCTCTCTTTCTCTCGCTCTCTCTCCTTCCCCGTTCTCGCTTTCTCTCGCTCTCTCTCCTTCCCCGTTCTCGCTTTCTCTCGCTCTCACTCCTTCCCCGTTCTCGCTTTCTCTCGCTCTCTCTCCTTCCCCGTTCTCGCTTTCTCTCGCTCTCTCTCCTTCCCCGTTCTCGCTTTCTCTCGCTCTCTCTCCTTTCCCGTTCTCGCTTTCTCTCGCTCTCTCTCCTTCCCTGTTCTCTCTTTCTTTCGCTCTCTCTCCTTCCCCGTTCTCTCTTTCTCTCGCTCTCTCTCCTTCCATGTTCTTTTTGTCTCTCTCTCTCCTTCCCTGTTCTTTTTCTCTCGCTCTCTCTCCTTCCCCGTTCTCTCTTTCTCTCGCTCTCTCTCCTTCCCCGTTCTCGCTTTCTCTCGCTCTCTCTCCTTCCCCGTTCTCGTTTTCTTTTGCTATCTCTCCTTCCCCGTTCTCGCTTTCTCTCGCTCTCTCTCCTTCCCCGTTCTCGCTTTCTCTCGCTCTCTCTCCTTCCCTGTTTTCGATCTCTCTCCTTCCCTGTTCTGTCTCTCGCTCTCTCTCCTTCCCTGTTCTCTGTCTCTCGCTCTCTCTCCTTCCCTGTTCTCTCTCGCTCTCTCTCCTTCCCTGTTCTCTCTCTCTCTCGCTCTCTCTCCTTCCTCGTTCTCGCTTTCTCTCAATCTCTCTCCTTCCCCGTTCTCGCTTTCTCTCGCTCTCTCTCCTTCCCCGTTCTCGCTTTCTCTCGCTCTCTCTCCTTCCCCGTTCTCGCTTTCTCTCGCTCTCTCTCCTTCCCCGTTCTCGCTTTCTCTCTCTCTCTCTCCTTCCCTGTTCTTTCTCTCTCTCTCTCTCCTTCCCTGTTCTTTCTCTCTCTCTCCTTCCCTGTTCTTTCTCTCTCTCTCTCTCTCTCTCCTTCCCTGTTCTTTCTCGCTCTCTCTCCTCCCCTGTTCTCTCTCTCCTTCCTTGTTCTTTCTCTCTCTCCTTCCCTGTTCTTTCTCTCTCTCTCTTTCTCTCTCCCCCTCTCTCCTTCCCTGTTCTTTCTCTCTCTCTCTTTCTCTCTCTCTCGCTCCTTCCCTGTTCTTTCTCTCTCTCTCTTTCTCTCTCTCCTTCCCTGTTCTTTCTCTCTCTCTCTCTCTCCTTCCCTGTTCTTTTTCTCTCTCTCTCTCTCCTTCCCTGTTCTTTTTCGCTCTCTCTCCTTCCCTGTTCTTTTTCTCTCTCTCTCTCCTTCCCTGTTCTTTTTCTCTCTCTCTCTCCTTCCCTGTTCTTTCTCTCTCTCTCTCTGTCCTTCCCTGTTCTTTCTCTCTCTCTCTCTCTCTCTCCTTCCCTGTTCTTTCTCTCTCTCTTCCTCCTTCCCTGTTCTTTTTCTCTCTCTCTCTCTCCTTCCCTGTTCTTTCGCTCTCTCTCCTTCCCTGTTCTCTGTCTCTCGCTCTCTCCTTCCCTGTTCTCGCTCTCTCTCCTTCCCTGTTCTCACTCTCTCTCCTTCCCTGTTCTCTCTCTCTCTCCTTCCCTGTTCTCTCTCTCTCTCCTTCTCTGTCTCTCGCTCTCCCTCCTTCCCTGTTCTCGCTCTCTCTCCTTACCTGTTCTCTGTCTCTCGCTCTCTCTCCTTACCTGTTCTCTGTCTCTCGCTCTTTCTCCTTCCCTGTTCTGTCTCTCCCTCTCTCTCCTTCCCTGTTCTCTCTCTCTCTCTCCTTCCCTGTTCTCTCTCTCGCTCTCTCTCCTTCCCCGTTCTCTCTTTCTCTCGCTCTCTCTCCTTCCCTGTTCTTTTTCTCTCTCTCTCTCCTTCCCTGTTCTTTTTCTCTCTCTCCTTCCCTGTTCTTTCTCTCGCTCTCTCCTTCCCTGTTCTCGCTCTCTCTCCTTCCCTGTTCTCGCTCTCTCTCCTTCCCTGTTCTCTCTCTCTCTCCTTCTCTGTCTCTCGCTCTCTCTCCTTCCCTGTTCTCGCTCTCTCTCCTTCCCTGTTCTCGCTCTCTCTCCTTACCTGTTCTCTGTCTCTCGCTCTCTCTCCTTCCCTGTTCTGTCTCTCGCTCTCTCTCCTTCCCTGTTCTCTGTCTCTCGCTCTCTCTCCTTCCCTGTTCTCGCTCTCTCTCTCTCCTTCCCTGTTCTCTCTCTCGCTCTCTCTCCTTCCCCGTTCTCTCTTTCTCTCGCTCTCTCTCCTTCCCTGTTCTTTTTCTCTCTCTCTCTCCTTCCCTGTTCGTTTTCTCTCTCTCTCTCTCTCCTTCCCTGTTCTTTCTCTCTCGCTCTCTCTCCTTCCCTGTTCTCTGTCTCTCGCTCTCTCCTTCCCTGTTCTCGCTCTCTCTCCTTCCCTGTTCTCGCTCTCTCTCCTTCCCTGTTCTCTCTCTCTCCCCTTCTCTGTCTCTCGCTCTCTCTCCTTCCCTGTTTCTCGCTCTCGCTCTCTCTCCTTCCCCGTTCTCTCTTTCTCTCGCTCTCTCTCCTTCCCCGTTCTCGCTTTCTCTCGCTCTCTCTCCCTCCCCGTTCTCGCTTTCTCTCGCTCTCACTCCTTACCCGTTCTCGCTTTCTCTCGCTCTCTCTCCTTCCCCGTTCTCGCTTTCTCTCGCTCTCTCTCCTTCCCCGTTCTCTCTTTCTTTCGCTCTCTCTCCTTCCCTGTTCTCTCTCTCGCTCTCTCTCCTTCCCCGTTCTCTCTTTCTCTCCCTCTCTCTCCTTCCCTGTTCTTTTTCACTCTCTCTCTCCTTCCCTGTTCTTTTTCTCTCTCTCCTTCCCTGTTCTTTCTCTCGCTCTCTCCTTCCCTGTTCTCGCTCTCTCTCCTTCCCTGTTCTCGCTCTCTCTCCTTCCCTGTTCTCTCTCTCTCTCCTTCTCTGTCTCTCGCTCTCTCTCCTTCCCTGTTCTCGCTCTCTCTCCTTCCCTGTTCTCGCTCTCTCTCCTTACCTGTTCTCTGTCTCTCGCTCTCTGTCCTTCCCTGTTCTGTCTCTCGCTCTCTCTCCTTCCCTGTTCTCTGTCTCTCGCTCTCTCTCCTTCCCTGTTCTCGCTCTCTCTCTCTCCTTCCCTGTTCTCTCTCTCGCTCTCTCTCCTTCCCCGTTCTCTCTTTCTCTCGCTCTCTCTCCTTCCCTGTTCTTTTTCTCTCTCTCTCTCCTTCCCTGTTCGTTTTCTCTCTCTCTCTCTCTCCTTCCCTGTTCTTTCTCTCTCGCTCTCTCTCCTTCCCTGTTCTCTGTCTCTCGCTCTCTCCTTCCCTGTTCTCGCTCTCTCTCCTTCCCTGTTCTCGCTCTCTCTCCTTCCCTGTTCTCTCTCTCTCCCCTTCTCTGTCTCTCGCTCTCTCTCCTTCCCTGTTCTCGCTCTCGCTCTCTCTCCTTCCCCGTTCTCTCTTTCTCTCGCTCTCTCTCCTTCCCCGTTCTCGCTTTCTCTCGCTCTCTCTCCTTCCCCGTTCTCGCTTTCTCTCGCTCTCACTCCTTACCCGTTCTCGCTTTCTCTCGCTCTCTCTCCTTCCCCGTTCTCGCTTTCTCTCGCTCTCTCTCCTTCCCCGTTCTCTCTTTCTTTCGCTCTCTCTCCTTCCCTGTTCTCTCTTTCTCTCGCTCTCTCTCCTTCCCCGTTCTCTCTTTCTCTCGCTCTCTCTCCTTCCCCGTTCTCGCTTTCTCTCGCTCTCTCTCCTTCCCCGTTCTCGTTTTCTTTTGCTATCTCTCCTTCCCCGTTCTTGCTTTCTCTCGCTCTCTCTCCTTCCCCGTTCTCGCTTTCTCTCGCTCTCACTCCTTCCCCGTTCTCGCTTTCTCTCGCTCTCTCTCCTTCCCCGTTCTCGCTTTCTCTCGCTCTCTCTCCTTCCCCGTTCTCGCTTTCTCTCGCTCTCTCTCCTTCCCTGTTCTCGCTTTCTCTCGCTCTCTCACCTTCCCTGTTCTCTCTTTCTTTCGCTCTCTCTCCTTCCCCGTTCTCTCTTTCTCTCGCTCTCTCTCCTTCCCCGTTCTCTCTTTCTCTCGCTCTCTCTCCTTCCCCGTTCTCGCTTTCTCTCGCTCTCTCTCCTTCCCCGTTCTCGTTTTCTTTTGCTATCTCTCCTTCCCCGTTCTCGCTTTCTCTCGCTCTCTCTCCTTCCCCGTTCTCGCTTTCTCTCGCTCTCTCTCCTTCCCTGTTTTCGATCTCTCTCCTTCCCTGTTCTGTCTCTCGCTCTCTCTCCTTCCCTGTTCTCTGTCTCTCGCTCTCTCTCCTTCCCTGTTCTCTCTCGCTCTCTCTCCTTCCCTGTTCTCTCTCTCTCTCTCTCCTTCCCTGTTCTCTCTCTCGCTCTCTCTCCTTCCCCGTTCTCGCTTTCTCTCGCTCTCTCTCCTTCCTCGTTCTCGCTTTCTCTCGCTCTCTCTCCTTCCCCGTTCTCGCTTTCTCTCGCTCTCTCTCCTTCCCCGTTCTCGCTTTCTCTCGCTCTCTCTCCTTCCCCGTTCTCAGCTTTCTCTCGCTCTCTCTCCTTCCCCGTTTCTCGCTTTCTCTCGCTCTCCTCTCCTTCCCCGTTCTCTCTTTCTCTCGCTCTCTCTCCTTCCCCGTTCTCGCTTTCTCTCGCTCTCTCTCCTTCCCCGTTCTCGCTTTCTCTCGCTCTCTCTCCTTCCCGTTCCCGCTTTCTCTCGCTCTCTCTCCTTCCCCGTTCTCGCTTTCTCTCCTTCCCTGTTCTTTCTCTCTCTCTTTCTCTCTCTCTCGCTCCTTCCCTGTTCTTTCTCTCTCTCTCTTTCTCTCTCTCTCGCTCCTCCCTGTTCTTTCTCTCTCTCTCTCTCTCCTTCCCTGTTCTTTTTCTCTCTCTCTCTCTCCTTCCCTGTTCTTTTTCGCTCTCTCTCCTTCCCTGTTCTTTTTCTCTCTCTCTCTCCTTCCCTGTTCTTTTTCTCTCTCTCTCTCCTTCCCTGTTCTTTCTCTCTCTCTCTCTGTCCTTCCCTGTTCTTTCTCTCTCTCTCTCTCTCCTTCCCTGTTCTTTCTCTCTCTCTTTCTCCTTCCCTGTTCTTTTTCTCTCTCTCTCTCTCCTTCCCTGTTCTTTCGCTCTCTCTCCTTCCCTGTTCTCTGTCTCTCGCTCTCTCCTTCCCTGTTCTCGCTCTCTCTCCTTCCCTGTTCTCACTCTCTCTCCTTCCCTGTTCTCTCTCTCTCTCCTTCCCTGTTCTCTCTCTCTCTCCTTCTCTGTCTCTCGCTCTCCCTCCTTCCCTGTTCTCGCTCTCTCTCCTTACCTGTTCTCTGTCTCTCGCTCTCTCTCCTTACCTGTTCTCTGTCTCTCGCTCTCTCTCCTTCCATGTTCTTTTTGTCTCTCTCTCTCTCCTTCCCTGTTCTTTTTCTCTCGCTCTCTCTCCTTCCCCGTTCTCGCTTTCTCTCGCTCTCTCTCCTTCCCCGTTCTCGCTTTCTCTCGCTCTCTCTCCTTCCCTGTTCTCGCTTTCTCTCGCTCTCTCTCCTTCCCCGTTCTCGCTTTCTCTCGCTCTCTCTCATTCCCTGTTCTCGCTCTCTCTCCTTCCCCGTTCTCGCTCTCTCTCCTTCCCTGTTCTCTGTCTCTCACTCTCTCTCCTTCCCCGTTCTCGCTTTCTCTCCTTCCCTGTTCTCGCTCTCTCTCCTTCCCTGTTCTCGCTCTCTCTCCTTCTCTGTCTCTCGCTCTCTCTCTTTCCCTGTTCTCGCTCTCTCTCCTTCCCTGTTCTGTCTCTCCCTCTCTCTCCTTCCCTGTTCTCTCTCTCTCTCTCCTTCCCTGTTCTCTCTCTCGCTCTCTCTCCTTCCCCGTTCTCTCTTTCTCTCGCTCTCTCTCCTTCCCTGTTCTTTTTCTCTCTCTCTCTCCTTCCCTGTTCTTTTTCTCTCTCTCCTTCCCTGTTCTTTCTCTCGCTCTCTCCTTCCCTGTTCTCGCTCTCTCTCCTTCCCTGTTCTCGCTCTCTCTCCTTCCCTGTTCTCTCTCTCTCTCCTTCTCTGTCTCTCGCTCTCCCTCCTTCCCTGTTCTCGCTCTCTCTCCTTCCCTGTTCTCGCTCTCTCCTTACCTGTTCTCTGTCTCTCGCTCTCTCTCCTTCCCTGTTCTGTCTCTCGCTCTCTCTCCTTCCCTGTTCTCTGTCTCTCGCTCTCTCTCCTTCCCTGTTCTCGCTCTCTCTCTCTCTCCTTCCCTGTTCTCTGTCTCGCTCTCTCTCCTTCCCCGTTCTCTCTTTCTCTCGCTCTCTCTCCTTCCCTGTTCTTTTTCTCTCTCTCTCTCCTTCCCTGTTCGTTTTCTCTCTCTCTCTCTCTCCTTCCCTGTTCTTTCTCTCTCGCTCTCTCTCCTTCCCTGTTCTCTGTCTCTCGCTCTCTCCTTCCCTGTTCTCGCTCTCTCTCCTTCCCTGTTCTCGCTCTCTCTCCTTCCCTGTTCTCTCTCTCTCCCCTTCTCTGTCTCTCGCTCTCTCTCCTTCCCTGTTCTTTTTCTCTCTCTCCTTCCCTGTTCTTTCTCTCGCTCTCTCCTTCCCTGTTCTCGCTCTCTCTCCTTCCCTGTTCTCGCTCTCTCTCCTTCCCTGTTCTCTCTCTCTCTCCTTCTCTGTCTCTCGCTCTCTCTCCTTCCCTGTTCTCGCTCTCTCTCCTTCCCTGTTCTCGCTCTCTCTCCTTACCTGTTCTCTGTCTCTCGCTCTCTCTCCTTCCCTGTTCTGTCTCTCGCTCTCTCTCCTTCCCTGTTCTCTGTCTCTCGCTCTCTCTCCTTCCCTGTTCTCGCTCTCTCTCTCGCTCCTTCCCTGTTCTCTCTCTCGCTCTCTCTCCTTCCCCGTTCTCTCTTTCTCTCGCTCTCTCTCCTTCCCTGTTCTTTTTCTCTCTCTCTCTCCTTCCCTGTTCGTTTTCTCTGTCTCTCTCTCTCCTTCCCTGTTCTTTCTCTCTCGCTCTCTCTCCTTTCCTGTTCTCTGTCTCTCGCTCTCTCCTTCCCTGTTCTCGCTCTCTCTCCTTCCCTGTTCTCGCTCTCTCTCCTTCCCTGTTCTCTCTCTCTCCCCTTCTCTGTCTCTCGCTCTCTCTCCTTCCCTGTTCTCGCTCTCGCTCTCTCTCCTTCCCCGTTCTCTCTTTCTCTCGCTCTCTCTCCTTCCCCGTTCTCGCTTTCTCTCGCTCTCTCTCCTTCCCCGTTCTCGCTTTCTCTCGCTCTCACTCCTTACCCGTTCTCGCTTTCTCTCGCTCTCTCTCCTTCCCCGTTCTCGCTTTCTCTCGCTCTCTCTCCTTCCCCGTTCTCTCTTTCTTTCGCTCTCTCTCCTTCCCTGTTCTCTCTTTCTCTCGCTCTCTCTCCTTCCCCGTTCTCTCTTTCTCTCGCTCTCTCTCCTTCCCCGTTCTCGCTTTCTCTCGCTCTCTCTCCTTCCCCGTTCTCGCTTTCTCTCGCTCTCACTCCTTCCCCGTTCTCGCTTTCTCTCGCTCTCTCTCCTTCCCCGTTCTCGCTTTCTCTCGCTCTCTCTCCTTCCCCGTTCTCGCTTTCTCTCGCTCTCTCTCCTTTCCCGTTCTCGCTTTCTCTCGCTCTCTCTCCTTCCCTGTTCTCTCTTTCTTTCGCTCTCTCTCCTTCCCCGTTCTCTCTTTCTCTCGCTCTCTCTCCTTCCATGTTCTTTTTGTCTCTCTCTCTCCTTCCCTGTTCTTTTTCTCTCGCTCTCTCTCCTTCCCCGTTCTCTCTTTCTCTCGCTCTCTCTCCTTCCCCGTTCTCGCTTTCTCTCGCTCTCTCTCCTTCCCCGTTCTCGTTTTCTTTTGCTATCTCTCCTTCCCCGTTCTCGCTTTCTCTCGCTCTCTCTCCTTCCCCGTTCTCGCTTTCTCTCGCTCTCTCTCCTTCCCTGTTTTCGATCTCTCTCCTTCCCTGTTCTGTCTCTCGCTCTCTCTCCTTCCCTGTTCTCTGTCTCTCGCTCTCTCTCCTTCCCTGTTCTCTCTCGCTCTCTCTCCTTCCCTGTTCTCTCTCTCTCTCGCTCTCTCTCCTTCCTCGTTCTCGCTTTCTCTCAATCTCTCTCCTTCCCCGTTCTCGCTTTCTCTCGCTCTCTCTCCTTCCCCGTTCTCGCTTTCTCTCGCTCTCTCTCCTTCCCCGTTCTCGCTTTCTCTCGCTCTCTCTCCTTCCCCGTTCTCGCTTTCTCTCTCTCTCTCTCCTTCCCTGTTCTTTCTCTCTCTCTCTCTCTCCTTCCCTGTTCTTTCTCTCTCTCTCCTTCCCTGTTCTTTCTCTCTCTCTCTCTCTCTCTCCTTCCCTGTTCTTTCTCGCTCTCTCTCCTCCCCTGTTCTCTCTCTCCTTCCTTGTTCTTTCTCTCTCTCCTTCCCTGTTCTTTCTCTCTCTCTCTTTCTCTCTCCCCCTCTCTCCTTCCCTGTTCTTTCTCTCTCTCTCTTTCTCTCTCTCTCGCTCCTTCCCTGTTCTTTCTCTCTCTCTCTTTCTCTCTCTCCTTCCCTGTTCTTTCTCTCTCTCTCTCTCTCCTTCCCTGTTCTTTTTCTCTCTCTCTCTCTCCTTCCCTGTTCTTTTTCGCTCTCTCTCCTTCCCTGTTCTTTTTCTCTCTCTCTCTCCTTCCCTGTTCTTTTTCTCTCTCTCTCTCCTTCCCTGTTCTTTCTCTCTCTCTCTCTGTCCTTCCCTGTTCTTTCTCTCTCTCTCTCTCTCTCTCCTTCCCTGTTCTTTCTCTCTCTCTTCCTCCTTCCCTGTTCTTTTTCTCTCTCTCTCTCTCCTTCCCTGTTCTTTCGCTCTCTCTCCTTCCCTGTTCTCTGTCTCTCGCTCTCTCCTTCCCTGTTCTCGCTCTCTCTCCTTCCCTGTTCTCACTCTCTCTCCTTCCCTGTTCTCTCTCTCTCTCCTTCCCTGTTCTCTCTCTCTCTCCTTCTCTGTCTCTCGCTCTCCCTCCTTCCCTGTTCTCGCTCTCTCTCCTTACCTGTTCTCTGTCTCTCGCTCTCTCTCCTTACCTGTTCTCTGTCTCTCGCTCTTTCTCCTTCCCTGTTCTGTCTCTCCCTCTCTCTCCTTCCCTGTTCTCTCTCTCTCTCTCCTTCCCTGTTCTCTCTCTCGCTCTCTCTCCTTCCCCGTTCTCTCTTTCTCTCGCTCTCTCTCCTTCCCTGTTCTTTTTCTCTCTCTCTCTCCTTCCCTGTTCTTTTCTCTCTCTCCTTCCCTGTTCTTTCTCTCGCTCTCTCCTTCCCTGTTCTCGCTCTCTCTCCTTCCCTGTTCTCGCTCTCTCTCCTTCCCTGTTCTCTCTCTCTCTCCTTCTCTGTCTCTCGCTCTCTCTCCTTCCCTGTTCTCGCTCTCTCTCCTTCCCTGTTCTCGCTCTCTCTCCTTACCTGTTCTCTGTCTCTCGCTCTCTCTCCTTCCCTGTTCTGTCTCTCGCTCTCTCTCCTTCCCTGTTCTCTGTCTCTCGCTCTCTCTCCTTCCCTGTTCTCGCTCTCTCTCTCTCCTTCCCTGTTCTCTCTCTCGCTCTCTCTCCTTCCCCGTTCTCTCTTTCTCTCGCTCTCTCTCCTTCCCTGTTCTTTTTCTCTCTCTCTCTCCTTCCCTGTTCGTTTTCTCTCTCTCTCTCTCTCCTTCCCTGTTCTTTCTCTCTCGCTCTCTCTCCTTCCCTGTTCTCTGTCTCTCGCTCTCTCCTTCCCTGTTCTCGCTCTCTCTCCTTCCCTGTTCTCGCTCTCTCTCCTTCCCTGTTCTCTCTCTCTCCCCTTCTCTGTCTCTCGCTCTCTCTCCTTCCCTGTTCTCGCTCTCGCTCTCTCTCCTTCCCCGTTCTCTCTTTCTCTCGCTCTCTCTCCTTCCCCGTTCTCGCTTTCTCTCGCTCTCTCTCCCTCCCCGTTCTCGCTTTCTCTCGCTCTCACTCCTTACCCGTTCTCGCTTTCTCTCGCTCTCTCTCCTTCCCCGTTCTCGCTTTCTCTCGCTCTCTCTCCTTCCCCGTTCTCTCTTTCTTTCGCTCTCTCTCCTTCCCTGTTCTCTCTCTCGCTCTCTCTCCTTCCCCGTTCTCTCTTTCTCTCCCTCTCTCTCCTTCCCTGTTCTTTTTCACTCTCTCTCTCCTTCCCTGTTCTTTTTCTCTCTCTCCTTCCCTGTTCTTTCTCTCGCTCTCTCCTTCCCTGTTCTCGCTCTCTCTCCTTCCCTGTTCTCGCTCTCTCTCCTTCCCTGTTCTCTCTCTCTCTCCTTCTCTGTCTCTCGCTCTCTCTCCTTCCCTGTTCTCGCTCTCTCTCCTTCCCTGTTCTCGCTCTCTCTCCTTACCTGTTCTCTGTCTCTCGCTCTCTGTCCTTCCCTGTTCTGTCTCTCGCTCTCTCTCCTTCCCTGTTCTCTGTCTCTCGCTCTCTCTCCTTCCCTGTTCTCGCTCTCTCTCTCTCCTTCCCTGTTCTCTCTCTCGCTCTCTCTCCTTCCCCGTTCTCTCTTTCTCTCGCTCTCTCTCCTTCCCTGTTCTTTTTCTCTCTCTCTCTCCTTCCCTGTTCGTTTTCTCTCTCTCTCTCTCTCCTTCCCTGTTCTTTCTCTCTCGCTCTCTCTCCTTCCCTGTTCTCTGTCTCTCGCTCTCTCCTTCCCTGTTCTCGCTCTCTCTCCTTCCCTGTTCTCGCTCTCTCTCCTTCCCTGTTCTCTCTCTCTCCCCTTCTCTGTCTCTCGCTCTCTCTCCTTCCCTGTTCTCGCTCTCGCTCTCTCTCCTTCCCCGTTCTCTCTTTCTCTCGCTCTCTCTCCTTCCCCGTTCTCGCTTTCTCTCGCTCTCTCTCCTTCCCCGTTCTCGCTTTCTCTCGCTCTCACTCCTTACCCGTTCTCGCTTTCTCTCGCTCTCTCTCCTTCCCCGTTCTCGCTTTCTCTCGCTCTCTCTCCTTCCCCGTTCTCTCTTTCTTTCGCTCTCTCTCCTTCCCTGTTCTCTCTTTCTCTCGCTCTCTCTCCTTCCCCGTTCTCTCTTTCTCTCGCTCTCTCTCCTTCCCCGTTCTCGCTTTCTCTCGCTCTCTCTCCTTCCCCGTTCTCGTTTTCTTTTGCTATCTCTCCTTCCCCGTTCTTGCTTTCTCTCGCTCTCTCTCCTTCCCCGTTCTCGCTTTCTCTCGCTCTCACTCCTTCCCCGTTCTCGCTTTCTCTCGCTCTCTCTCCTTCCCCGTTCTCGCTTTCTCTCGCTCTCTCTCCTTCCCCGTTCTCGCTTTCTCTCGCTCTCTCTCCTTCCCTGTTCTCGCTTTCTCTCGCTCTCTCACCTTCCCTGTTCTCTCTTTCTTTCGCTCTCTCTCCTTCCCCGTTCTCTCTTTCTCTCGCTCTCTCTCCTTCCCCGTTCTCTCTTTCTCTCGCTCTCTCTCCTTCCCCGTTCTCGCTTTCTCTCGCTCTCTCTCCTTCCCCGTTCTCGTTTTCTTTTGCTATCTCTCCTTCCCCGTTCTCGCTTTCTCTCGCTCTCTCTCCTTCCCCGTTCTCGCTTTCTCTCGCTCTCTCTCCTTCCCTGTTTTCGATCTCTCTCCTTCCCTGTTCTGTCTCTCGCTCTCTCTCCTTCCCTGTTCTCTGTCTCTCGCTCTCTCTCCTTCCCTGTTCTCTCTCGCTCTCTCTCCTTCCCTGTTCTCTCTCTCTCTCTCTCCTTCCCTGTTCTCTCTCTCGCTCTCTCTCCTTCCCCGTTCTCGCTTTCTCTCGCTCTCTCTCCTTCCTCGTTCTCGCTTTCTCTCGCTCTCTCTCCTTCCCCGTTCTCGCTTTCTCTCGCTCTCTCTCCTTCCCCGTTCTCGCTTTCTCTCGCTCTCTCTCCTTCCCCGTTCTCGCTTTCTCTCGCTCTCTCTCCTTCCCCGTTCTCGCTTTCTCTCGCTCTCTCTCCTTCCCCGTTCTCTCTTTCTCTCGCTCTCTCTCCTTCCCCGTTCTCGCTTTCTCTCGCTCTCTCTCCTTCCCCGTTCTCGCTTTCTCTCGCTCTCTCTCCTTCCCCGTTCCCGCTTTCTCTCGCTCTCTCTCCTTCCCCGTTCTCGCTTTCCTCTCCTTCCCTGTTCTCGCTCTCTCTCCTTCCCTGTTCTCGCTCTCTCTCCTTCTCTGTCTCTCGCTCTCTCTCTTTCCCTGTCTCTCGCTCTCTCTCCTTACCTGTTCTGTCTCTCGCTCTCTCTCCTTCCCTGTTCTCTCTCTCTCTCTCTCCTTCCCTGTTCTCTCTCTCGCTCTCTCTCCTTCCCTGTTCTCTGTCTCTCGCTCTCTCCTTCCCTGTTCTCGCTCTCTCTCCTTCCCTGTTCTCGCTCTCTCTCCTTCTCTGTCTCTCGCTCTCTCTCCTTCCCTGTTCTCTCTCTCTCCTTCCCTGTTCTCGCTCTCTCTCCTTCCCTGTTCTCGCTCTCTCTCCTTCCCTGTTCTCTCTCTCTCCCCTTCTCTGTCTCTCGCTCTCTCTCCTTCTCTGTTCTTTTTCTCTCTCTCCTTCCCTGTTCTTTCTCTCGCTCTCTCCTTCCCTGTTCTCGCTCTCTCTCCTTCCCTGTTCTCGCTCTCTCTCCTTCCCTGTTCTCTCTCTCTCTCCTTCTCTGTCTCTCGCTCTCTCTCCTTCCCTGTTCTCGCTCTCTCTCCTTCCCTGTTCTCGCTCTCTCTCCTTACCTGTTCTCTGTCTCTCGCTCTCTCTCCTTCCCTGTTCTGTCTCTCGCTCTCTCTCCTTCCCTGTTCTCTGTCTCTCGCTCTCTCTCCTTCCCTGTTCTCGCTCTCTCTCTCGCTCCTTCCCTGTTCTCTCTCTCGCTCTCTCTCCTTCCCCGTTCTCTCTTTCTCTCGCTCTCTCTCCTTCCCTGTTCTTTTTCTCTCTCTCTCTCCTTCCCTGTTCGTTTTCTCTGTCTCTCTCTCTCCTTCCCTGTTCTTTCTCTCTCGCTCTCTCTCCTTCCCTGTTCTCTGTCTCTCGCTCTCTCCTTCCCTGTTCTCGCTCTCTCTCCTTCCCTGTTCTCGCTCTCTCTCCTTCCCTGTTCTCTCTCTCTCCCCTTCTCTGTCTCTCGCTCTCTCTCCTTCCCTGTTCTCGCTCTCGCTCTCTCTCCTTCCCCGTTCTCTCTTTCTCTCGCTCTCTCTCCTTCCCCGTTCTCGCTTTCTCTCGCTCTCTCTCCTTCCCCGTTCTCGCTTTCTCTCGCTCTCACTCCTTACCCGTTCTCGCTTTCTCTCGCTCTCTCTCCTTCCCCGTTCTCGCTTTCTCTCGCGCTCTCTCCTTCCCCGTTCTCTCTTTCTTTCGCTCTCTCTCCTTCCCTGTTCTCTCTTTCTCTCGCTCTCTCTCCTTCCCCGTTCTCTCTTTCTCTCGCTCTCTCTCCTTCCCCGTTCTCGCTTTCTCTCGCTCTCTCTCCTTCCCCCGTTCTCGTTTTCTTTTGCTATCTCTCCTTCCCCGTTCTCGCTTTCTCTCGCTCTCTCTCCTTCCCCGTTCTCGCTTTCTCTCGCTCTCACTCCTTCCCCGTTCTCGCTTTCTCTCGCTCTCTCTCCTTCCCCGTTCTCGCTTTCTCTCGCTCTCTCTCCTTCCCCGTTCTCGCTTTCTCTCGCTCTCTCTCCTTCCCCGTTCTCGCTTTCTCTCGCTCTCTCTCCTTCCCTGTTCTCTCTTTCTTTCGCTCTCTCTCCTTCCCCGTTCTCTCTTTCTCTCGCTCTCTCTCCTTCCCCGTTCTCTCTTTCTCTCGCTCTCTCTCCTTCCCCGCTTCTCGCTTCTCTCGCTCTCTCTCCTTCCCCGTTCTCGTTTTCTTTTGCTATCTCTCCTTCCCGTTCTCGCTTTCTCTCGCTCTCTCTCCTTCCCTCGTTCTCGCTTTCTCTCGCTCTCTCTCCTTCCCTGTTTTCGATCTCTCTCCTTCCCTGTTCTGTCTCTCGCTCTCTCTCCTTCCCTGTTCTCTGTCTCTCGCTCTCTCTCCTTCCCTGTTCTCTCTCGCTCTCTCTCCTTCCCTGTTCTCTCCTCTCTCTCGCTCTCTCTCCTTCCTCGTTCTCGCTTTCTCTCAATCTCTCTCCTTCCCCGTTCTCGCTTTCTCTCCGCTCTCTCTCCTTCCCCCGTTCTCGCTTTCTCTCGCTCTCTCTCCTCCCCGTTCTCGCTTTCTCTCGCTCTCTCTCCTTCCCCGTTCTCGCTTTCTCTCTCTCTCTCTCCTTCCCTGTTCTTTCTCTCTCTCTCTCTCTCCTTCCCTGTTCTTTCTCTCTCTCTCCTTCCCTGTTCTTTCTCTCTCTCTCTCTCTCTCTCCTTCCCTGTTCTTTCTCGCTCTCTCTCCTCCCCTGTTCTCTCTCTCCTTCCTTGTTCTTTCTCTCTCTCCTTCCCTGTTCTTTCTCTCTCTCTCTTTCTCTCTCCCCCTCTCTCCTTCCCTGTTCTTTCTCTCTCTCTCTTTCTCTCTCTCTCGCTCCTTCCCTGTTCTTTCTCTCTCTCTCTTTCTCTCTCTCCTTCCCTGTTCTTTCTCTCTCTCTCTCTCTCCTTCCCTGTTCTTTTTCTCTCTCTCTCTCTCCTTCCCTGTTCTTTTTCGCTCTCTCTCCTTCCCTGTTCTTTTTCTCTCTCTCTCTCCTTCCCTGTTCTTTTTCTCTCTCTCTCTCCTTCCCTGTTCTTTCTCTCTCTCTCTCTGTCCTTCCCTGTTCTTTCTCTCTCTCTCTCTCTCTCTCCTTCCCTGTTCTTTCTCTCTCTCTTTCTCCTTCCCTGTTCTTTTTCTCTCTCTCTCTCTCCTTCCCTGTTCTTTCGCTCTCTCTCCTTCCCTGTTCTCTGTCTCTCGCTCTCTCCTTCCCTGTTCTCGCTCTCTCTCCTTCCCTGTTCTCACTCTCTCTCCTTCCCTGTTCTCTCTCTCTCTCCTTCCCTGTTCTCTCTCTCTCTCCTTCTCTGTCTCTCGCTCTCCCTCCTTCCCTGTTCTCGCTCTCTCTCCTTACCTGTTCTCTGTCTCTCGCTCTCTCTCCTTACCTGTTCTCTGTCTCTCGCTCTCTCTCCTTCCATGTTCTTTTTGTCTCTCTCTCTCTCCTTCCCTGTTCTTTTTCTCTCGCTCTCTCTCCTTCCCCGTTCTCGCTTTCTCTCACTCTCTCTCCTTCCCCGTTCTCGCTTTCTCTCGCTCTCTCTCCTTCCCTGTTCTCGCTTTCTCTCGCTCTCTCTCCTTCCCCGTTCTCGCTTTCTCTCGCTCTCTCTCCTTCCCCGTTCTCGCTTTCTCTCGCTCTCTCTCATTCCCTGTTCTCGCTCTCTCTCCTTCCCCGTTCTCGTTTTCTTTTGCTATCTCTCCTTCCCCGTTCTCGCTTTCTCTCGCTCTCTCTCCTTCCCCGTTCTCGCTTTCTCTCGCTCTCTCTCCTTCCCTGTTTTCGATCTCTCTCCTTCCCTGTTCTGTCTCTCGCTCTCTCTCCTTCCCTGTTCTCTGTCTCTCGCTCTCTCTCCTTCCCTGTTCTCTCTCGCTCTCTCTCCTTCCCTGTTCTCTCTCTCTCTCGCTCTCTCTCCTTCCTCGTTCTCGCTTTCTCTCAATCTCTCTCCTTCCCCGTTCTCGCTTTCTCTCGCTCTCTCTCCTTCCCCGTTCTCGCTTTCTCTCGCTCTCTCTCCTTCCCCGTTCTCGCTTTCTCTCGCTCTCTCTCCTTCCCCGTTCTCGCTTTCTCTCTCTCTCTCTCCTTCCCTGTTCTTTCTCTCTCTCTCTCTCTCCTTCCCTGTTCTCTCTCTCCTTCCCTGTTCTTTCTCTCTCTCTCTCTCTCTCTCCTTCCCTGTTCTTTCTCGCTCTCTCTCCTCCCCTGTTCTCTCTCTCCTTCCTTGTTCTTTCTCTCTCTCCTTCCCTGTTCTTTCTCTATCTCTCTTTCTCTCTCCCCCTCTCTCCTTCCCTGTTCTTTCTCTCTCTCTCTTTCTCTCTCTCTCGCTCCTTCCCTGTTCTTTCTCTCTCTCTCTTTCTCTCTCTCTCGCTCCTTCCCTGTTCTTTCTCTCTCTCTCTCTCTCCTTCCCTGTTCTTTTTCTCTCTCTCTCTCTCCTTCCCTGTTCTTTTTCGCTCTCTCTCCTTCCCTGTTCTTTTTCTCTCTCTCTCTCCTTCCCTGTTCTTTTTCTCTCTCTCTCTCCTTCCCTGTTCTTTCTCTCTCTCTCTCTGTCCTTCCCTGTTCTTTCTCTCTCTCTCTCTCTCTCTCCTTCCCTGTTCTTTCTCTCTCTCTTTCTCCTTCCCTGTTCTTTTTCTCTCTCTCTCTCTCCTTCCCTGTTCTTTCGCTCTCTCTCCTTCCCTGTTCTCTGTCTCTCGCTCTCTCCTTCCCTGTTCTCGCTCTCTCTCCTTCCCTGTTCTCACTCTCTCTCCTTCCCTGTTCTCTCTCTCTCTCCTTCCCTGTTCTCTCTCTCTCTCTCCTTCTCTGTCTCTCGCTCTCCCTCCTTCCCTGTTCTCGCTCTCTCTCCTTACCTGTTCTCTGTCTCTCGCTCTCTCTCCTTACCTGTTCTCTGTCTCTCGCTCTCTCTCCTTCCATGTTCTTTTTGTCTCTCTCTCTCTCCTTCCCTGTTCTTTTTCTCTCGCTCTCTCTCCTTCCCCGTTCTCGCTTTCTCTCGCTCTCTCTCCTTCCCCGTTCTCGCTTTCTCTCGCTCTCTCTCCTTCCCTGTTCTCGCTTTCTCTCGCTCTCTCTCCTTCCCCGTTCTCGCTTTCTCTCGCTCTCTCTCATTCCCTGTTCTCGCTCTCTCTCTCCTTCCCCGTTCTCGCTCTCTCTCCCTTCCCCTGTTCTCTGTCTCTCACTCTCTCTCCTTCCCCGTTCTCGCTTTCTCTCCTTCCTGTTCTCGCTCTCTCTCCTTCCCTGTTCTCGCTCTCTCTCCTTCTCTCTGTCTCTCGCTCTCTCTCTTCCCTGTTTCTCGCTCTCTCTCCTTCCCTGTTCTGTCTCTCCTCTCTCTCCTTCCCTGTTCTCTCTCTCTCTCTCCTTCCCTGTTCTCTCTCTCGCTCTCTCTCCTTCCCCGTTCTCTCTTTCTCTCGCTCTCTCTCCTTCCCTGTTCTTTTTCTCTCTCTCTCTCCTTCCCTGTTCTTTTTCTCTCTCTCCTTCCTGTTCTCTTCTCTCGCTCTCTCTTCCCTGTTCTCGCTCTCTCTCCTTCCCTGTTCTCGCTCTCTCTCCTTCCCTGTTCTCTCTCTCTCTCCTTCTCTGTCTCTCGCTCTCCCTCCTTCCCTGTTCTCGCTCTCTCTCCTTCCTGTTCTCGCTCTCTCTCCTTACCTGTTCTCTGTCTCTCGCTCTCTCTCCTTCCCTGTTCTGTCTCTCGCTCTCTCTCCTTCCCTGTTCTCTGTCTCTCGCTCTCTCTCCTTCCCTGTTCTCGCTCTCTCTCTCTCTCCTTCCCTGTTCTCTGTCTCGCTCTCTCTCCTTCCCCGTTCTCTCTTTCTCTCGCTCTCTCTCCTTCCCTGTTCTTTTTCTCTCTCTCTCTCCTTCCCTGTTCGTTTTCTCTCTCTCTCTCTCTCCTTCCCTGTTCTTTCTCTCTCGCTCTCTCTCCTTCCCTGTTCTCTGTCTCTCGCTCTCTCCTTCCCTGTTCTCGCTCTCTCTCCTTCCCTGTTCTCGCTCTCTCTCCTTCCCTGTTCTCTCTCTCTCCCCTTCTCTGTCTCTCGCTCTCTCTCCTTCCCTGTTCTTTTTCTCTCTCTCCTTCCCTGTTCTTTCTCTCGCTCTCTCCTTCCCTGTTCTCGCTCTCTCTCCTTCCCTGTTCTCGCTCTCTCTCCTTCCCTGTTCTCTCTCTCTCTCCTTCTCTGTCTCTCGCTCTCTCTCCTTCCCTGTTCTCGCTCTCTCTCCTTCCCTGTTCTCGCTCTCTCTCCTTACCTGTTCTCTGTCTCTCGCTCTCTCTCCTTCCCTGTTCTGTCTCTCGCTCTCTCTCCTTCCCTGTTCTCTGTCTCTCGCTCTCTCTCCTTCCCTGTTCTCGCTCTCTCTCTCGCTCCTTCCCTGTTCTCTCTCTCGCTCTCTCTCCTTCCCCGTTCTCTCTTTCTCTCGCTCTCTCTCCTTCCCTGTTCTTTTTCTCTCTCTCTCTCCTTCCCTGTTCGTTTTCTCTGTCTCTCTCTCTCCTTCCCTGTTCTTTCTCTCTCGCTCTCTCTCCTTTCCTGTTCTCTGTCTCTCGCTCTCTCCTTCCCTGTTCTCGCTCTCTCTCCTTCCCTGTTCTCGCTCTCTCTCCTTCCCTGTTCTCTCTCTCTCCCCTTCTCTGTCTCTCGCTCTCTCTCCTTCCCTGTTCTCGCTCTCGCTCTCTCTCCTTCCCCGTTCTCTCTTTCTCTCGCTCTCTCTCCTTCCCCGTTCTCGCTTTCTCTCGCTCTCTCTCCTTCCCCGTTCTCGCTTTCTCTCGCTCTCACTCCTTACCCGTTCTCGCTTTCTCTCGCTCTCTCTCCTTCCCCGTTCTCGCTTTCTCTCGCTCTCTCTCCTTCCCCGTTCTCTCTTTCTTTCGCTCTCTCTCCTTCCCTGTTCTCTCTTTCGCTCGCTCTCTCTCCTTCCCCGTTCTCTCTTTCTCTCGCTCTCTCTCCTTCCCCGTTCTCGCTTTCTCTCGCTCTCTCTCCTTCCCCGTTCTCGCTTTCTCTCGCTCTCACTCCTTCCCCGTTCTCGCTTTCTCTCGCTCTCTCTCCTTCCCCGTTCTCGCTTTCTCTCGCTCTCTCTCCTTCCCCGTTCTCGCTTTCTCTCGCTCTCTCTCCTTTCCCGTTCTCGCTTTCTCTCGCTCTCTCTCCTTCCCTGTTCTCTCTTTCTTTCGCTCTCTCTCCTTCCCCGTTCTCTCTTTCTCTCGCTCTCTCTCCCTTCCCCTTTCTTTTTGTCTCTCTCTCTCCTTCCCTGTTCTTTTTCTCTCGCTCTCTCTCCTTCCCCGTTCTCTCTTTCTCTCGCTCTCTCTCCTTCCCCGTTCTCGCTTTCTCTCGCTCTCTCTCCTTCCCCGTTCTCGTTTTCTTTTGCTATCTCTCCTTTCCCGTTCTCGCTTTCTCTCGCTCTCTCTCCTTCCCCGTTCTCGCTTTCTCTCGCTCTCTCTCCTTCCCTGTTTTCGATCTCTCTCCTTCCCTGTTCTGTCTCTCGCTCTCTCTCCTTCCCTGTTCTCTGTCTCTCGCTCTCTCTCCTTCCCTGTTCTCTCTCGCTCTCTCTCCTTCCCTGTTCTCTCTCTCTCTCTCGCTCTCTCTCCTTCCTCGTTCTCGCTTTCTCTCATCTCTCTCCTTCCCCGTTCTCGCTTTCTCTCGCTCTCTCTCCTTCCCCGTTCTCGCTTTCTCTCGCTCTCTCTCCTTCCCCGTTCTCGCTTTCTCTCGCTCTCTCTCCTTCCCGTTCTCGCTTTCTCTCTCTCTCTCTCCTCCCGTTCTTTCTCTCTCTCTCTCTCCTCCTTCCCTGTTCTTTCTCTCTCTCTCCTTCCCTGTTCTTTCTCTCTCTCTCTCTCTCTCTCCTTCCCTGTTCTTTTCTCGCTCTCTCTCCTTCCCCTGTTCTCTCTCTCCTCCTTGTTCTTTCTCTCTCTCCTTCCCTGTTCTTCTCTCTCTCTCTTTCTCCTCCCCCTCTCTCCTTCCTGTTCTTTCTCTCTCTCTCTTTCTCTCTCTCTCGCTCCTTCCCTGTTCTTTCTCTCTCTCTCTTTCTCTCTCTCCTTCCCTGTTCTTTTCTCTCTCTTCTCCCTTCCCTGTTCTTTTCTCTCTCTCTCTCTCCTTCCCTGTTCTTTTTCGCTCTCTCTCCTTCCCTGTTCTTTTTCTCTCTCTCTCTCCTTCCCTGTTCTTTTTCTCTCTCTCTCTCCTTCCCTGTTCTTTCTCTCTCTCTCTCTGTCCTTCCCTGTTCTTTCTCTCTCTCTCTCTCTCTCTCCTTCCCTGTTCTTTCTCTCTCTCTTCCTCCTTCCCTGTTCTTTTTCTCTCTCTCTCTCTCCTTCCCTGTTCTTTCGCTCTCTCTCCTTCCCTGTTCTCTGTCTCTCGCTCTCTCCTTCCCTGTTCTCGCTCTCTCTCCTTCCCTGTTCTCACTCTCTCTCCTTCCCTGTTCTCTCTCTCTCTCCTTCCCTGTTCTCTCTCTCTCTCCTTCTCTGTCTCTCGCTCTCCCTCCTTCCCTGTTCTCGCTCTCTCTCCTTACCTGTTCTCTGTCTCTCGCTCTCTCTCCTTACCTGTTCTCTGTCTCTCGCTCTTTCTCCTTCCCTGTTCTGTCTCTCCCTCTCTCTCCTTCCCTGTTCTCTCTCTCTCTCTCCTTCCCTGTTCTCTCTCTCGCTCTCTCTCCTTCCCCGTTCTCTCTTTCTCTCGCTCTCTCTCCTTCCTGTTCTTTTTCTCTCTCTCTCTCCTTCCCTGTTCTTTTTCTCTCTCTCCTTCCTGTTCTTTCTCTCGCTCTCTCCTTCCCTTCTCGCTCTCTCTCCTTCCCTGTCTCTCGCTCTCTCTCCTTCCCTTTCTCTCCTCTCTCTCCTTCTCTGTCTCTCGCTCTCTCTCCTTCCCTGTTCTCGCTCTCTCTCCTTCCCTGTTCTCGCTCTCTCTCCTTACCTGTTCTCTGTCTCTCGCTCTCTCTCCTTCCCTGTTCTGTCCTCTCGCTCTCTCTCCTTCCCTGTTCTCTGTCTCTCGCTCTCTCTCCTTCCCTGTTTCTCGCTCTCTCTCTCTCCTTCCCTGTTCTCTCTCTCTCGCTCTCTCTCCTTCCCCGTTCTTTCTTTCTCTCGCTCTCTCTCCTTCCCTGTTCTTTTTCTCTCTCTCTCTCCTTCCCTGTTCGTTTCTCTCTCTCTCTCTCTCCTTCCCTGTTCTTTCTCTCTCGCTCTCTCTCCTTCCCTGTTCTCTCTCTCTCGCTCTCTCCTTCTGTTCTCGCTCTCTCTCCTTCCCTGTTCTCGCTCTCTCTCCTTCCCTGTTCTCTCTCTCTCCCCTTCTCTTCTCTCGCTCTCTCTCCTTCCTGTTCTCGCTCTCGCTCTCTCTCCTTCCCCGTTCTCTCTTTCTCTCGCTCTCTCTCCTTCCCCGTTCTCGCTTTCTCTCGCTCTCTCTCCTCCCCGTTCTCGCTTTCTCTCGCTCTCACTCCTTACCCGTTCTCGCTTTCTCTCGCTCTCTCTCCTTCCCCGTTCTCGCTTTTCTCTCGCTCTCTCTCCTTCCCCGTTCTCTCTTTCTTTCGCTCTCTCTCCTTCCCTGTTCTCTCTCTCGCTCTCTCTCCTTCCCCGTTCTCTCTTTCTCTCCCTCTCTCTCCTTCCCTGTTTCTTTTCACTCTCTCTCTCCTTCCCTGTTCTTTTTCTCTCTCTCCTTCCCTGTTCTCTTTTCTCTCGCTCTCTCCTTCCCTGTTCTCGCTCTCTCTCCTTCCCTGTTCTCTCTCTCTCTCCTTCTCTGTCTCTCGCTCTCTCTCCTTCCCTGTTCTCGCTCTCTCTCCTTCCCTGTTTCTCTCGCTCTCTCTCCTTACCTGTTCTCTGTCTCTCGCTCTCTCTCCTTCCCTGTTCTGTTCTCTCGCTCTCTCTCCTTCCCTGTTCTCTGTCTCTCGCTCTCTCTCCTTCCCTGTTCTCGCTCTCCTCTCCTCCTTCCCTGTTCTCTCTCTCGCTCTCTCTCCTTCCCGTTCTCTCTTTCTCTCGCTCTCTCTCCTTCCCTGTTCTTTTTCTCTCTCTCTCCTCCTTCCCTGTTCGTTTTCTCTCTCTCTCTCTCTCCTTCCCTGTTCTTTCTCTCTCGCTCTCTCTCCTTCCCTGTTCTCTGTCTCTCGCTCTCTCCTTCCCTGTTCTCGCTCTCTCTCTCTTCCCTTCCCGTTCTCGCTCTCTCTCCTTCCCTGTTCTCTCCTCTCTCCCCTTCTCTGTCTCTCGCTCTCTCTCCTTCCCTGTTCTCGCTCTCGCTCTCTCTCCTTCCCCGTTTCTCTCTTTCTCTCGCTCTCTCTCCTTCCCCGTTCTCGCTTTCTCTCGCTCTCTCTCCTTCCCCGTTCTCTCGCTTTCTCTCGCTCTCACTCCTTCCCGTTCTCGCTTTCTCTCGCTCTCTCTCCTTCCCCGTTCTCGCTTTCTCTCGCTCTCTCTCCTTCCCCGTTCTCTCTTTCTTCCGCTCTCTCTCCTTCCCTGTTCTCTCTTTCTCTCGCTCTCTCTCCTTCCCCGTTCTCTCTTTCTCTCGCTCTCTCTCCTTCCCCGTTCTCGCTTTCTCTCGCTCTCTCTCCTTCCCCGTTCTCGTTTTCTTCGCTCTCTCTCCTTCCCCGTTCTTGCTTTCTCTCGCTCTCTCTCCTTCCCTTCTCGCTTTCTCTCGCTCTCACTCCTTCCCCTTCTCGCTTTCTCTCGCTCTCTCTCCTTCCCCGTTCTCGCTTTCTCTCGCTCTCTCTCCTTCCCCGTTCTCGCTTTCTCTCGCTCTCTCTCCTTCCTGTTCTCGCTTTCTCTCGCTCTCTTCCCTTCCCTGTTCTCTCTTTCTTTCGCTCTCTCTCCTTCCCCGTTCTCTCTTTCTCTCGCTCTCTCTCCTTCCCCGTTCTCTCTTTCTCTCGCTCTCTCTCCTCCCCGTTCTCGCTTTCTCTCGCTCTCTCTCCTTCCCGTTCTCCTCGTTTTCTTTTGCTCTCTCTCCTTCCCCGTTCTCGCTTTCTCTCGCTCTCTCTCCTCCCCGTTCTCGCTTTCTCTCGCTCTCTCTCCTTCCCTGTTTTCGATCTCTCTCCTTCCCTGTTCTGTCTCTCGCTCTCTCTCCCTTCCCTGTTCTCTGTCTCTCGCTCTCTCTCCTTCCCTGTTCTCTCTCGCTCTCTCTCCTTCCCTGTTCTCTCCTCTCTCTCTCTCCTTCCCTGTTCTCTCTCTCTCGCTCTCTCTCCTTCCCCGTTCTCGCTTTCTCTCGCTCTCTCTCCTTCCTCGTTCTCGCTTTCTCTCGCTCTCTCTCCTTCCCCGTTCTCGCTTTCTCTCGCTCTCTCTCCTTCCCCGTTCTCTCGCTTTCTCTCGCTCTCTCTCCTTCCCCGTTCTCGCTTTCTCTCGCTCTCTCTCCTTCCCCGTTCTCGCTTTCTCTCGCTCTCTCTCCTTCCCCGTTCTCGCTTTCTCTCGCTCTCTCTCCTTCCCTCTTCTTCTTCTTCCTCTCCTTCCCCGTTCTCTCTTTCTCTCGCTCTCTCTCCTTCCCCGTTCTCGCTTTCTCTCGCTCTCTCTCCTCCCCGTTCTCGCTTTCTCTCGCTCTCTCTCCTTCCCGTTCCGCTTTCTCTCGCTCTCTCTCCTTCCCGTTCTCGCTTTCTCTCCTTCCCTGTTCTCGCTCTCTCTCCTTCCTGTTTCTCGCTCTCTCTCCTTCTTCTGTCTCTCGCTCTCTCTCTTTCCCTGTCTCTCGCTCTCTCTCCTTCCTGTTCTGTCTCTCTCTCTCCTCTCCTTCCTTTTTCTCTCTCTCTCTCTCTCCTTCCCTGTTCTCTCTCTCGCTCTCTCTCCTTCCCTGTTCTCTCTCTCTCGCTCTCTCCTTCCCTGTTTCTCGCTCTCTCTCCTTCCCTGTTCTCGCTCTCTCTCCTTCTCTGTCTCTCGCTCTCTCTCCTTCCCTGTTCTCTCTCTCTCCTTCCCTGTTCTCGCTCTCTCTCCTTCCCGTTTCTCTGTCTCTCGCTCTCTCTCCTTCCCTGTTCTCGCTCTCTCTCCTTCCCTGTTCTCGCTCTCTCTCCTCCTTCCCTGTTCTCTGTCTTCTCGCTCTCTCTCCTTCCCTGTTCTGTCTCTCGCTCTCTCTCCTTCCCTGTTCTCTGTCTCTCGCTCTCTCTCCTTCCCTTTCTCGCTCTCTCTCTCTCTTCCCTGTTCTTTCTTTCGCTCTCTCTCCTCCCCATTCTCGCTTTCTCTCGCTCTCTCTCCTTCCCTGTTCTCGCTTTCTCTCGCTCTCTCTCCTTCCCCGTTCTCGCTTTCTCTCGCTCTCTCTCCTTCCCCGTTCTCGCTTTCTCTCGCTCTCTCTCATTCCCTGTTCTCGCTCTCTCTCCTCCCCGTTCTCGCTCTCTCTCCTTCCCTGTTCTCTGTCTCTCACTCTCTCTCCTTCCCCGTTCTCACTTTCTCTCCTTCCTGTTCCCGCTCTCTCTCCTTCCCTGTTCTCGCTCTTCTCTCCTTCTCTTTCTCTCGCTCTCTCTCTTTCCCTGTTTCTCGCTCTCTCTCCTTAACTGTTCTCTGTCTCTCGCTCTTTCTCCTTCCCTGTTCTCTTCTCTCCCTCTCTCTCCTTCCCTGTTCTCTCTCTCTCTCTCCTTCCTGTTCTCTCTCTCGCTCTCTCTCCTTCCCCGTTCTCTCTTTCTCTCGCTCTCTCTCCTTCCCTGTTCTTTTTCTCTCTCTCTCTCTTCCCTGTTCTTTTTCTCTCTCTCCTTCCCTTTTCTTTCTCTCGCTCTCTCCTTCCCTGTCTCTCTCTCTCTCCTTCCCTGTTCTCGCTCTCTCTCCTTCCCTGTTCTCGCTCTCTCTCCTTCCCTGTTCTCTCTCTCTCTCCTTCTCTGTCTCTCGCTCTCTCTCCTTCCCTGTTCTCGCTCTCTCTCCTTCCCCTGTTCTCGCTCTCTCTCCTTACCTGTTCTCTGCTCTCTCTCCCTCTCTCTCCTTCCCTGTTCTGTCTCTCGCTCTCTCTCCTTCCCTGTTCTCTCTCTCTCGCTCTCTCTCCTTCCCTGTTCTCGCTCTCTCTCCTCTCTTCCTTCCCTGTTCCTCTCTCTCGCTCTCTCTCCTTCCCCGTTCTCTCTTTCTCTCGCTCTCTCTCATCTTCCCTGTTTCTTTCTCTCTCTCTCTCCTTCCCTGTTCGTTTTTCTCTCTCTCTCTCTCCTTCCCTGTCTTTCTCTCTCGCTCTCTCTCCTTCCCTGTTCTCTGTCTCTCGCTCTCTCCTTCCCTGTTCTCGCCCCTCTCTCCTTCCCTTTTCTCGCTCTCTCTCCTTCCCTGTTCTCTCTCCTCTCTCCCCTTCTCTGTCTCTCGCTCTCTCTCCTTCCCTGTTCTCGCTCTCTCGCTCTCTCTCCTCCCGTTCTCTCTTTCTCTCGCTCTCTCTCCTTCCCCGTTCTCTCTTTCTCTCGCTCTCTCTCCTTCCCCGTTCTCGCTTCTCTCGCCCTCTCTCCTTCCCTGTTTCGCTCACTCTCCTTCCCTGTTCTCTCTCTCTCCCCTTCTCTGTCTCTCTCGCTCTCTCTCCTTCCCTGTTCTCGCTCTCGCTCTCTCTCCTTCCTCCGTTCTCTCTTTCTCTCGCTCTCTCTCCTTCCCCGTTCTCTCTTTCTCTCGCTCTCTCTCCTTCCCCGTTCTCTCTTCTCTCGCTCTCTCTCCTTCCCCGTTCCTCCGCTTTCTCTCGCTCTCTCTCTTCCCCGTTCTCGCCTTTCTCTCGCTCTCACTCCTTTCCCCGTTCTCGCTTTCTCTCGCTCTCTCTCCTTCCCCCGTTCTCGCTTTCTCTCGCTCTCTCTCCTTCCCCGTTCTCGCTTTCTCTCGCTCTCTCTCCTTCCCCGTTCTCGCTTTCTCTCGCTCTCTCTCCTTACCTGTTCTCTGTCTCTCGCTCTCTCTCCTTCCCTGTTCTGTCTCTCGCTCTCTCTCCTTCCCTGTTCTCTGTCTCTCGCTCTCTCTCTTCCCTGTTCTCGCTCTCTCTCTCTCCTTCCCTGTTCTTGTCTCTCGCTCTCTCTCCTTCCCCATTCTCTCTTTCTCTCGCTCTCTCCTTCCCTTTTCTCGCTTTCTCTCTCTCTCTCTCCCCCCCCGTTCCCTCTTCCTCTCCGCTCTCTCTCCTTCCCCGTTCTCGCTTTCTCTCGCTCTCTCTCCTTCCCCGTTCTCGCTTTCTCTCGCTCTCTCTCATTCCCTGTTCTCGCTCTCTCTCCTTCCCCCGTTCTCGCTCTCTCTCCTTCCCTGTTCTCTGTCTCTCACTCTCTCTCCTTCCCCGTTCTCACTTTCTCTCCTTCCCTGTTCTCGCTCTCTCTCCTTCCCTGTTCTCGCTCTCTCTCCTTCTCTGTCTCTCGCTCTCTCTCTTTCCCTGTTCTCGCTCTCTCTCCTTAACTGTTCTCTGTCTCTCGCTCTTTCTCCTTCCCTGTTCTGTCTCTCCCTCTCTCTCCTTCCCTGTTCTCTCTCTCTCTCTCCTTCCCTGTTCTCTCTCTCGCTCTCTCTCCTTCCCCGTTCTCTCTTTCTCTCGCTCTCTCTCCTTCCCTGTTCTTTTTCTCTCTCTCTCTCCTTCCCTGTTCTTTTTCTCTCTCTCCTTCCCTGTTCTTTCTCTCGCTCTCTCCTTCCCTGTTCTCTCTCTCTCTCCTTCCCTGTTCTCGCTCTCTCTCCTTCCCTGTTCTCGCTCTCTCTCCTTCCCTGTTCTCTCTCTCTCTCCTTCTCTGTCTCTCGCTCTCTCTCCTTCCCTGTTCTCGCTCTCTCTCCTTCCCTGTTCTCGCTCTCTCTCTCCTTCCCTGTTCTCTGTCTCTCGCTCTCTCTCCTTCCCTGTTCTGTCTCTCTCGCTCTCTCTCCTTCCCTGTTCTCTGTCTCTCGCTCTCTCTCCTTCCCTGTTCTCGCTCTCTCTCTCTCTCCTTCCCTGTTCTCTCTCTCGCTCTCTCTCCTTCCCCGTTCTCTCTTTCTCTCGCTCTCTCTCCTTCCCTGTTCTTTTCTCTCTCTCTCTCCTTCCCTGTTCGTTTTCTCTCTCTCTCTCTCCTTCCCTGTTCTTTCTCTCTCGCTCTCTCTCCTTCCCTGTTCTCTGTCTCTCGCTCTCTCCTTCCCTGTTCTCGCCCTCTCTCCTTCCCTGTTCTCGCTCTCTCTCCTTCCCTGTTCTCTCTCTCTCCCCTTCTCTGTCTCTCGCTCTCTCTCCTTCCCTGTTCTCGCTCTCGCTCTCTCTCCTTCCCCGTTCTCTCTTTCTCTCGCTCTCTCTCCTTCCCCGTTCTCTCTTTCTCTCGCTCTCTCTCCTTCCCCGTTCTCGCTTTCTCTCGC